>NC_087397.1:13807500-13847500 GCF_031307605.1 Tribolium castaneum
TAGTTTTGACAAAAAAAAATTATTTCGGACGATTACATACTTCGAAGTAAGCAAACTTTAATTGAACAAGTGCAAAAGCTAATACTTTGCTTTAAAATAACGATTTATGTGGTAATATGGTATTTTGCATCTGTCCTATAAAAGTTTACTCGTTTCGCTCCATTGAATCATTCGAAATAAATTATTTTGACGCAACAACGAAAATAATTTGTTTTTGTTTAAACTGTAACATGTCGTTTTAATAAAACGAACTAAGACGTTTGGCATCTGTTTAGTGAAAGTTTTCTCGTTTGGGGGCATAAAATCGTTTGAAATTAACAGTTCTGGTCAAAACTATAACGTAAATTATTTCTTTGAGACGAAATTTAAAGTTTTCATTAAGTTTTATACAAGTTTGCTCTATTCTAAGCAAAGGAGTAATCAGGATAAACTGCTTTTATCCAAAGTAATACATAATTTGCAGTTTTGAGCCAGAATAAGACGTTTTTAATCTTTTTAATGTAAGTTTTTGTATTCAAAACAAAGGATCGTCTAAAGTAAGCAGTTTTTGTCCAGACTGAAACGTAATTCGAATTTCTGTGCCTGAATAAGGGGTTTTCAGTTATTTTGATGTAAGGTTTCTTGTTTGTAACAATGAATTAACGAAAATAATTGGTTTTTATCCTAACTTTGGCATGAATCGTTTTTAAAAGGCGAAATAAGATGTTTTTCCTCTGTTCAGTGAAAGTTTACTCGTTTCAAAGCATAGAACCGTTTGAAATTAACAGCTCTCGTTAAGACTATAACGCAAATCTTTTGTTTTGTGTTAAAATAAGACGTTTTTAGTCAGTTTGATATAAGTTTTCTTGTTCAAAGTAACATATTGTCGAAAATCAACCGATTTTGTCTAAACTGATACAAAATTCGGTAGTTTGTGTCCGAATACAAAGTTTTCAGATTCTTTAATGTTAGGTTTGCTGCTTCGAACAAAGAATCAATGAAAATATTTTGTTTTAATACAAACTGCAATATAAATTGTCTTTAAAGCACAAAACATGATGTTTGGCATCTGTTTAATAAAAAATTACTCGTTTGGAAGCATAGAATCATTCCAAATAAGTTATTCTCGTCGAAACTATAATGTAATTAGTATTTTGTGCTAGAATACAGCGTTTTTGTTAGATTTATTAACAATTTTGTCTATTTTGAGCAATGAAACGAATAGGATTAGCTGCCTTTATCCAAAGTGATACATAAATTGCTCTTTTATGCCAGATTAATACGTTTTTAGTCTGTTCGATATAAGTTTTCTTGTTCAAAGCAAAAGATCGTCTAAAATAAGCCGTTTTTGTTTGAACTGATAAACAATTCAGACTGAGAGTCAACAAAAATAATTTGTTTTAATTCAAACTGATACTTTTTGACCCTATAAGAGTCCTATAAGAGTCCGAGATACGCCGTTCTCGTCAAGTCTATAACGTAATTCGTTTTTTTGTGTCAGAATACGACGTTTTCTGTCTGTTTAATATAATTTTTTAATAATAATAATAATAATAATAATAATAATAACAATAATAATAATAATAATAGTAATAGTAACAAAAGTAATAATAATGTTAATACTTTTAATAAGGAAAAATGAAGCTTATTTTGTGTGTTACATGAGCGTTTTCTCATTTCTATGCAAAAGATCATGTGTGATCTGTGTTTTTAGGCAATCTAAGCCATTTTATAGTTTTTAGGCAAGAAATTGTCTAAAATAAATCACTCATTTTAAAACTGGTATAAAAACATTTACTACACAAAAGTTATAATCGGTTTTTAATAATAATAATAATAATAATATATAATATAAACAATAATAATAATAATAATAATAGTAATAATAATAATAATAATAATAATAATAGTAGTAAATAATAATAATAATAATACTTATAATAATGAATTTCTTTCTAAATTAAAGCTTAGTTTTTCTAAGCAAAAATGAAGCTTATTTTGTGTTATCTGAGCCTTTTCTCATTTATATTCAAGAGATCATCTGTGATCTGTGCTTTTAGGCAAGAAATTGTCTAAAATTAATAACTCATTTTAAAACTGGTATAAAAACATTTACTATACAAAAGTTATAATCGGTTTTTAATAATAATAATAATAATAATAATAATAATAATAATAATAATAGTAATAATAATAATAAAAATAATAGTAATAATAATAATAATAAAAAAAATAATAATAATAGTAGTAATAAATGTAAGCTTAGTTTTCTAAGCACAAATGAAGCTTATTTTGTGTTATATGAGCGTTTTCTCATTTCTATGCAAGAGATCATCTGTGATCTGTGTTTTTAGGCAAGAAATTGTCTAAAATTAATAACTCATTTTAAAACTGGTATAAAAACATTTACTATACAAAAGTTATAATCGGTTTTTAATAATAATAATATTAATAATAATAATAATAATAATAAGAGTAATAATAATAATAATAATAATAGTAATAATAATAATAATAATAATAATAGTAGTAATAAAAGTAAGCTTAGTTTTCTAAGCAAAAATGAAGCTTATTTTGTGTTAGATGAGCGTTTTCTCATTTCTATGCAAAAGATCATGTGTGATCTGTGTTTTTAGGCAATCTAAGCCATTTTATAGTTTTTAATATTTAACAAAAAATTGCTTTAAAATAAAATGTTTGAAAAACTGAAATTAAACTAAATTAATTGAGTCTAACACTTTAGTAAAAGAAAAAGGAGGAGACATAAAAGTCACTAAAGTCTTAGAGTGGTCTTTAGTCGTCATATTAATAACAATAACATTTATAATAACAATACTAGTAGTACTAAATTTGCTTATATGGAAGCGCTTAATTAAGGTAACAGTTTTTTTGTTTTTTGCTTATATCTCGAAAACAGTTACTTCTATCAATTTTTAACTTTTCACCAAAATTAAAGGTGATAAAATTTCCTATAAAATAGTTATTTGCATTTTTCATGTAGAACTAACCATAAGCGAGATATAAGTTTGAAAATAATTAATAATTAATAATTAAAAAAAAATGTGTTTTAACAGAAAATGTCTTGTGATTTAAAATACACTTAATTTATTGGGTCCAATACTTAATTAGAAGAAAAAGGAGGTGACAGTAAATGCTGCATTTTCGTCTTCGTCTCAAACATTGAAAACTGAATTACATTTTTGTTCAGTAACAGTTACAGTTTTCTTATTGATTTTTTGCTTATATCTCGAAAACAGTTACTCCTATCAAATTTTATCATTCTTCCAAAATTAAAGTTGAAAAAATTTCTAACAAAATAGTTATTTACATTTTTCTTGTAGGACCAAGCATAAACGAGTTATAGAGTTGGATATAAATAATATTTAACTAAATTAATTGTGTCTAACACTTTAGTAGAGGAAAAAGGAGAAGACATAAAAGTCACTAAATGTTTCAGAGTCGTCTTTAGTCGTCATATTAACAACAATAACATTAATAATAATAATACTAATAGTACTAAATTTGCTTATATGCAAACGCTTAATTATGGTAACAGTTTTTTGGTTTCTTGCTTATATCTCGAAAACAGTTACTCCTATCAATTTTTATCTCTTTTTCAAAATTAAAGCTGATAAAATTTCCTACAAAATAGTTATTTGCATTTTTTTGTAGGACCAATCATAAGCGAGTTAGAGAGTTGGATTTAAATAATCTTTAACAAAAATTTGCTTTAAAATAAAATGTTTGAAAAACCGATATTAAACCAAATTAATTGGGTCTAACACTTTAGTAGAGGAAAAAGGAGAAGACATAAAAGTCACCAAAGTCTTCAGAGTTGTTTTTAGTACTAAATTTGCTTATATGCAAGCGCTTAATTAAGGTAACAGTTTTTTGGTTTCTTGCTGATATCTCGAAAACAGTTACTCCTATTAATTTTTATCTTTTTACTAAAATTAAAGCTGATAAAGTTTCCTACAAAATAGTAATTTGCATTTTTCATGTAGGACAAACCATAAGCGAGATGTAAGTTTGAAAATAATTAATATTTAAAAAAAAAGTGCTTTAACAGAAAATGACTTGTGATTTAAAATACACTTAATTTAATGGGTCCAATACTTTATTAGAAGAAAAAGGAGGTGACATAAAAGTCACTGAAGTCTTCAGAGTCGATTTTAAATGCTGCATTTTGGTCTTTGTCTCAAACATTGAAAACTGAATTACATTTTTGTTCAGTAACAGTTACAGATTTCTTATTGGTTTTTTGCTTATATCTCGAAAACAGTTACTCCTATCAATTTTTATCTTTTTTTCAAAATTCAAGCTGATAAAATTTCCTACAAAATAGTTATTTGCATTTTTCTTGTAGGACCAACCATAAGCGAGTTATAGAGTTGGATATAAATAATCTTTAACAAAAATTTGCTTTAAAATAAAATGTTTGAAAAACCGAAATTAAACTAAATTAATTAAGACTAACACTTTAGTAGAGGAAAAAGGAGAAGACATAAAAGTCACCAAAGTCTTGAGAGTCGTTTTTAGTCGTCATATTAATAACAATAACATTAATAATAATAGTAATAGTACTAAATTTGCTTATATGCAAGCGCTTTATTAAGGTAACAGTTTTTTGGTTTCTTGCTTATATCTCGAAAACAGTTACTCCTATCAATTTTTATCTTTTTACTAAAATTAAAGCTGATAAAATTTCCTACAAAATAGTTATTTGCATTTTTCTTGTAGGACCAAGTATAAGCGAGTTATAAAGATGGATATAAATAATATTTAACAAAAATTTGCTTTAAAATAAAATGTTTGAAATACTGAAATTAAACTAAATTAATTGTGTCTAACACTTTAGTAGAGGAAAAAGGAGAAGACATAAAAGTCACTAAAGGTTGCAGAGTCGTCTTTAATCGTCATACTAATAACAATAACATTAATAATAATAATACTAATAGTACTAAATTTGCTTGAATGCAAACGCTTAATTAAGGTGACAGTTTTTTGGTTTCTTGCTTATATCTCGAAAACAGTTACTCCTATCAATTTTTATCATTTTACTAAAATTAAAGCTGATAAAATTTCCTACAAAATAGTTTTTTGCATTTTTCATATAGGACTAACCATAAGCGAGATATAAGTTTGAAAATAATCAATATTTAAAAATAAGTGCTTTAACAAAAAATGTCTTGTGATTTAAAATACACTGAATTTATTGGGTCCAATACTTTATTAGAAAAAAAAGGAGGTGACTTAAAAGTCACTGAAGTCTTCAGAGTCGTTTTTAAATGCTGCATTTTCGTCTACGTCTCAAACATTGAAAACTGAATTACATTTTTGTTCAGTAACTGTTACAGTTTTCACTTTGGTTTTTTGCTTATATCTCGAAAACAGTTACTCCTATAAATTTTTATCTTTCCTTCAAAATTAAAGCTGATAAAATTTCCTACAAAATAGTTTTTAGCATTTTTTTGTAGGACCAACCATAAGCGAGTTATAGAGTTGGATATAAATAATCTTTAACAAAAATTTGCTTTAAAATAAAATGTTTGAAAAACCGAAATTAAACTAAATTAATTGGGTCTAACACTTTAGTAGAGGAAAAAGGAGGAGACGTAAAAGTCACCAAAGTCTTCAAAGTCGTTTTTAATCGTCATATTAATAACAATAACATTATTAATAATAATACTAATAGTACTAAATTTGCTTATATGCAAGCGCTTTAGTAAGGTAACAGTCTTTTGGCTTCTTGCTTATATCTCGAAAACAGTTACTCCTATCAATTTTTATCTCTTTTTCAAAATTAAAGCTGATAAAATTTCTTACAAAATAGTTATTTGCATTTTTTTGTAGGACCAACCATAAGCGAGTTATAGAGTTGGATATAAATAATCTTTAACAAAAATTTTCTTTAAAATAAAATGTTTGAAAAACCGATATTAAACCAAATTAATTGGGTTTAACACTTTAGTAGAGGAAAAAGGAGAAGACATAAAAGTCACCAAAGTCTTCAGAGTGGTTTTTAGTACTAAATTTGCTTATATGCAAGCGCTTAATTAAGGTAACAGTGTTTGGTTTCTTGCTTATATCTCGAAAACAGTTACTTCTATTAATTTTTATCTTTTTACTAAAATTAAAGCTGATAAAATTTCCTACAAAATAGTAGTTTGCATTTTTTATGTAGGACTAACCATAAGCGAGATGTAAGTTTGAAAATAATTAATATTTAAAAAAAAAGTGCTTTAACAGAAAATGTCTTGTGATTTAAAATACACTTAATTTAATGGGTCCAATACTTTATTAGAAGAAAAAGGAGGTGACATAAAAGTCACTGAAGTCTTCAGAGTCGATTTTAAATACTGCATTTTCGTCTTTGTCTCAAACATTGAAAACTGAATTACATTTTTGTTCAGTAACAGTTACAGTTTTCTTATTGGTTTTTTGCTTATATCTCGAAAACAGTTACTCCTATCAATTTTTATCTTTTTACTAAAATTAAAGCTGATAAAATTTTCTACAAAATAGTTATTTGCAATTTTTATGTAGGACTAACCATAAGCGAGATATAAGTTTGAAAATAATTAATATTTAAAAAAAAGTGCTTTAACAGAAAATGTCTTGTGATTTAAAATACACTTAATTTAATGGGTCCAATACTTTATTAGAAGAAAAAGGAGGTGACATATAAGTCACTGAAGTCTTCAGAGTCGATTTTAAATACTGCATTTTCGTCTTTGTCTCAAACATTGAAAACTGAATTACATTTTTGTTCAGTAACTGTTACAGTTTTCACTTTGGTTTTTTGCTTATATCCCGAAAACTGTTACTCCTATAAATTTTTATCTTTCCTTAAAAATTAAAGCTGATAAAATTTCTTACAAAATAGTTTTTAGCATTTTTTTTGTAGGACCAACCATAAGCGAGTTATAGATTTGGATATAAATAATCTTTAACAAAAATTTGCTTTAAAATAAAATGTTTGAAAAAAAGATATTAAACTAAATTAATTGGATCTAACACTTTAGTAGAGGAAAAAGGAGGAGACATAAAAGTCACTAAAGGTTTCAGAGTCGTCTTTAATCGTCATACTAATAACAATAACATTAATAATAATAATACTAATAGTACTAAATTTGCTTGTATGCAAACGCTTAATTAAGGTGACAGTTTTTTGGTTTCTTGCTTATATCTCGAAAACAGTTACTCCTATCAATTTTTATCATTTTACTAAAATTAAAGCTGATAAAATTTCCTACAAAATAGTTATTTGCATTTTTCTTGTAGAACCAAGTATAAGCGAGTTATAAAGATGGATATAAATAATATTTAACAAAAATTTGCTTTAAAATAAAATGTTTGAAATACTGAAATTAAACTAAATTAATTGTGTCTAACACTTTAGTAGAGGAAAAAGGAGAAGACATAAAAGTCACTAAAGGTTTCAGAGTCGTCTTTAATCGTCATACTAATAACAATAACATTAATAATAATAATACTAATAGTACTAAATTTGCTTGTATGCAAACGCTTAATTAAGGTGACAGTTTTTTGGTTTCTTGCTTATATCTCGAAAACAGTTACTCCTATCAATTTTTATCTTTTTACTAAAATTAAAGCTGATAAAATTTCCTACAAAATAGTTATTTGCATTTTTCTTGTAGAACCAAGTATAAGCGAGTTATAAAGATGGATATAAATAATATTTAACAAAAATTTGCTTTAAAATAAAATGTTTGAAATACTGAAATTAAACTAAATTAATTGTGTCTAACACTTTAGTAGAGGAAAAAGGAGAAGAAATAAAAGTCACTAAAAGTTTCAGAGTCGTCTTTAATCGTCATACTAATAACAATAACCTTAATAATAATAATACTAATAGTACTAAATTTGCTTGTATGCAAACGCTTAATTAAGGTGACAGTTTTTTGGTTTCTTGCTTATATCTCGAAAACAGTTACTCCAATCAATTTTTATCTTTTTACTAAAATTAAAGCTGATAAAATTTCCTACAAAATAGTTATTTGCATTTTTCTTGTAGAACCAAGTATAAGCGAGTTATAAAGATGGATATAAATAATATTTAACAAAAATTTGCTTTAAAATAAAATGTTTGAAA
The DNA here is from genome assembly GCF_031307605.1 of Tribolium castaneum. Classification (NCBI taxonomy): domain Eukaryota; kingdom Metazoa; phylum Arthropoda; class Insecta; order Coleoptera; family Tenebrionidae; genus Tribolium; species Tribolium castaneum. The sequence continues at coordinate 13,815,596 of NC_087397.1, forward strand.
TACTGAAATTAAACTAAATTAATTGTGTCTAACACTTTAGTAGAGGAAAAAGGAGAAGACATAAAAGTCACTAAAAGTTTCAGAGTCGTCTTTAATCGTCATACTAAAAACAATAACCTTAATAATAATAATACTAATAGTACTAAATTTGCTTGTATGCAAACGCTTAATTAAGGTGACAGTTTTTTGGTTTCTTGCTTATATCTCGAAAACAGTTACTCCTATCAATTTTTATCTTTTTACTAAAATTAAAGCTGATAAAATTTTCTACAAAATAGTTTTTTGCATTTTTCATGTAGGACTAATCATAAGCGAGATATAAGTTTGAAAATAATCAATATTTAAAAAAAAAGTGCTTTAACAAAAAATGTCTTGTAATTTAAAATACACTTAATTTATTGGGTCCAATACTTTATTAGAAGAAAAAGGAGGTGACTTAAAGTCACTGAAGTCTTCAGAGTCGTTTTAATATGCTGCATTTTCGTCTACGTCTCAAACATTGAAAACTGAATTACATTTTTGTTCAGTAACTGTTGCAGTTTTCACTTTGGTTTTTTGCTTATATCTCGAAAACAGTTACTCCTATAAATTTTTACCATTTCTTTAAAATTAAAGCTGATAAAATTTCCTACAAAATAGTGATTTGCATTCCTTTTGTAAGACCAACCATAAGCGAGTTATAGAGTTGGATATAAATAATCTTTAACAAAAATTTGCTTTAAAATAAAATGTTTGAAAAACCGAAATTAAACTAAATTAATTGTGTCTAACACTTTAGTAGAGGAAAAAGGAGAAGACATAAAAGTCACTAAATGTTTCAGAGTCGTCTTTAGTCGTCATATTAATAACAATAACATTAATAATAATAATACTAATAGTACTAAATTTGCTTATATGCAAACGCTTAATTAAGGTAACAGTTTTTTGGTTTCTTGCTAATATCTCGAAAACAGTTACTCCTATCAATTTTTATCTTTCTACTAAAATTAAAGCTGATAAAATTTCCAACAAAATAGTTATTTACATTTTTCTTGTAGAACCAAGCATAAACGAGTTATAGAGTTGGATATAAATAATATTTAACAAAAATTTGCTTTAAAATAAAATGCTTGAAAAACCGATATTAAACTAAATTAATTGGGTCTAACACTTTAGTAGAGGAAAAAGGAGAAAATATAAAAGTTATCAAAGTCTTCAGAGTTGTTTTTAGTACTAAATTTGCTTATATGCAAGCGCTTAATTAAGGTAACAGTTTTTTGGTTTCTTGCTTATATCTCGAAAACAGTTACTCCTATCAATTTATATCTTTTTACTAAAATTAAAGGTGATAAAATTTCCTACAAAATAGTAATTTGCATTTTTTATGTAGGACTAACCATAAGCGAAAAATAAGTTTGATTAATTAATATTTAAAAAAAAAGTGCTTTAACAGAAAATGTCTTGTGATTTAAAATACACTTAATTTAATGGGTCCAATACTTTATTAGAAGAAAAAGGAGGTGACATAAAAGTCACTGAAGTCTTCAGAGTCGTTTTTAAATGCTGCATTTTTGTCATCGTCTCAAACATTGAAAACTGAATTACATTTTTGTTCAGTAACAGTTACAGTTTTCTTCTTGGTTTTTTGCTTATATCTCAAAAACAGTTACACCTATCAAATTTTATCTTTCTTTCAAAATTAAAGCTGATAAAATTTCCTACAAAATTGTTATTTGCATTTTTTTGTAGGACCAACCATAAGCGAGTTATAGACTTGGATATAAATAATATTTAACAAAAATTTGCTTTAAAATAAAATGTTTGAAAAACTAAAATTAAACTAATTTAATTGTGTCGAACACTTTAGTAGAGAAAAAAAAAAGACATAGAAGTCACTAAAGGTTTCAGAGTCGTCTTTAGCCGTCATATTATTAACAATAACATTAATAATAATAATACTAATAGTACTAAATTTGCTTATATGCAAACGCTTAATTAAGGTAACAGTTTTTTTGTTTCTTGCTTATATCTCGAAAACAGTTATTCCTATCAATTTTTATCTTTTTACTAAAATTAAAGCTGATAAAATTTCCTACAAAATAGTTATTTGCATTTTTCATGTAGGACTAACCATAAGCGAGATATAAGTTTGAAAATAATTAATATTTAAAAAAAAGTGCTTTAACAGAAAATGTCTTGTGATTAAAATACACTTAATTTAATGGGTCCAATACTTTATTAGAAGAAAAAAGAGGTGACATAAAAGTCACCAAAGTCTTGAGAGTGGTTTTTAGTCGTCATAGATATATGCAAGCGCTTAATTAAGGTAAGAGTTTCTTGCTTATATCTCGAAAACAGTTACTCCTATCAATTTTTATCTTTTTTTTCAAAATTAAACCTGATAAAATTTCCTACAAAATAGTTATTTGCATTTTTCTTGTAGGACCAACCATAAGCGAGTTATGGAGTTAGATATAAATAATCTTTAACAAAAATTTGATTTAAAATAAAATGTTTGAAAAACCGAAATTAAACTAAATTAATTAATACTAACACTTTAGTGGAGGAAAAAGGAGAAGACATAAAAGTCACCAAAGTCTTGGGAGTCGTTTTTAGTCGTCATATTAATAACAATAACATTTATAATAATAATACTAATAGTACTAAATTTGCTTATATGCAAGCGCTTAATTAAGGTAACAGTTTCTTGCTTATATCTCGAAAACAATTACTTCTATCAATTTTTATCTTTTTCTCAAAATTAAAGCTGATAAAATTTCCTACAAAATAGTTATTTGCATTTTTCATGTAGGACTAACCATAAGCGAGATATAAGTTTGAAAATAATTAATATTTAAAACAAAAGTGCTTTAACAGAAAATGCCTTGTGATTTAAAATACACTTAATTTATTGGATCCAATACTTTATTAGAAGAAAAAGAAGGTGACATAAAAGTCGCTGAAGTCTTCAGAGTCGTTTTTAAATGCTGCATTTTCGTCTTCGTCTCAAACATTGAAAACTGAATTACATTTTTATTCAGTAACTGTAACAGTTTTCTCTTTGGTTTTTTGCTTATATCTCGAAAACAATTACTTCTATCAATTTTTATCTTTCTTTCAAAATTAAAGCTGATAAAATTTCCTACAAATTCGTTATTTGCATTTTTCTTGTAGGACCAACCATAAGCGAGTTATAGAGTTGGATATAAATAATCTTTAACAAAAATTTGCTTTAAAATAAAATGTTTGAAAAACTGAAATTAAACTAAATTAATTGTGCCTAACAGTTTAGTAGAGGAAAAAGGAGAAGTCATAAAAGTCACCAAAGTCTTCAGAGTTGTTTTTAGTACTAAATTTGCATATATGCAAGCGCTTAATTAAGGTAACGGTTTTTTGATTTCTTGCTTATATCTCGAAAACAGTTACACCTATCAATTTTTATCTTTTTACTAAAATTTTTACTAAAATTAAAGTGACAGTAAATGCTGCATTTTCGTCTTCGTCTCAAACATTGAAAACTGAATTACATTTAAGACTTTAGTGACTTTTATGTCTCCTCCTTTTTCCTCTACTAAAGTGTTAGACACAATTAATTTAGTTTAATTTCAGTTTTTCAATCATTTTATTTTAAAGCAAGTTTTTGTTAAATATTAAAAATTATAAAATGGCTTAGATTGCCTAAAAACACAGATCACACATGATCTATTGGATAGAAATGAGAAAACGCTCATGTAACACACAAAATAAGCTCCATTTTTTCTTATTAAAAGTATTATTATTATTATTACTTTTGTAACTATTACTATTATTATTATTGTTAATATTATTATTATTATTATTTATATTATTATTATTATTATTATTGTTATTATTATTATTATTGTTATTATTATTATTATTATTATTATTATTATTATAATTGGTATTATTAAAAACCGATTATAACTTTTGTATAGTATTGTTTTTATACCAGTTTTAAAATGAGTGATTAATTTTAGACAATTTCTTGCCTAAAAACTATAAAATTTCTTAGATTGCCTAAAAACACAGAAAACACATTATCTTTTGCATAGAAATGAGAAAACGCTCATATAACACAAAATAAGCTTCATTTTTGCTTAGAAAACTAAGCTTACTTTTATTACTACTATTATTATTTTTATTATTATTACTATTATTTTTATTATTATTATTACTATTACTATTATTATTATTATTATTATTATTATTATTATTATAATTATTATTAAAAACCGATTTTAACTTTTGTATAGTAAATGTTTTTATACCAGTTTTAAAATGAGTTATTAATTTTAGACAATTTCTTGCCTAAAAACACAGATCACAGATGATTTCTTGCATAGAAATGAGAAAACGCTCAGATAACACAAAATAAGCTTCATTTTTGCTTAGAAAAACTAAGCTTTAATTTAGAAAGAAATTCATTATTATAAGTATTATTATCATTATTATTATTATTATTATTAACTTTTGTATAATAAATGTTTTTATACCAGTTTTAAAATGAGTTATTAATTTTATTCAATTTCTTGCCTAAAAACACAGATCACAGATGATCTCTTGCATAGAAATGAGAAAACGCTCATATAACACAAAATAAGCTTCATTTTTGCTTAGAAAACTAAGCTTACTTTTATTACTACTATTATTATTATTTTTATTATTATTACTATTATTTTTATTATTATTATTACTATTATTATTATTATTAATATTATTATTATTATTATTATTATTAATATTATTATTATTAAAAACCAATTTTAGCTTTTGTATAGTAAATGTATTTATACCAGTTTTAAAATGAGTTATTTATTTTAGACAATTTCTTGCCTAAAAACACAGATCACAGATGATTTCTTGTATAGAAATGAGAAAACACTCATATAACACACAAAATAAGATTCATTTTTGCTTAGAAAACTAAGCTTACTTTTATTACTAATACTATTATTTTTATTATTATTATTATTATTATTATTGGTATTATTATTATTATTATTGTTATTATTATTATTATTATTATTATTATTGTTATTATTATTATTATTATTATTATTATTATTATTATTATTATTATTATTATTATTATTATTGGTATTATTAAAAACCGATTATAACTTTTGTATAGTATTGTTTTTATACCAGTTTTAAAATGAGTGATTAATTTTAGACAATTTCTTGCCTAAAAACTATAAAATGGCTTAGATTGCCTAAAAACACAGATCACACATTATCTTTTGCATAGAAATGAGAAAACGCTCATATAACACAAAATAAGCTTCATTTTTGCTTAGAAAACTAAGTTTACTTTTATTACTACTATTATTATTATTTTTATTATTATTACTATTATTTTTATTATTATTATTACTATTATTATTATTATTATTATTATTATTATTATTATTAATATTATTATTATTAAAAACCAATTTTAGCTTTTGTATAGTAAATGTTTTTATACCAGTTTTAAAATGAGTTATTAATTTTAGACAATTTCTTACCTAAAAACACTGATCACAGATGATCTCCTGCATAGAAATGAGAAAACGCTCAGATAACACAAAATAAGCTTCATTTTTGCTTAGAAAACTAAGCTTACTTTTATTGCTATTATTATTATTTTTAATATTATTATTATTATTATTATTATTAATATTATTGTTATTATTATTGTTAATATTATTATTATTATTATTATTATTATTATTTTTGTATAGTAAATGTTTTTATACCAGTTTTAAAATGAGTTATTAATTTTAGACAATTTCTTGCCTAAAAACACAGATCACAGATGATTTCTTGCATAGAAATGAGAAAACGCTCATATAACACAAAATAAGCTTCATTTTTGCTTAGAAAACTAAGCTTATTTTTATTACTATTATTAATTTTTTAATATTATTATTATTATTATTATTATTATTATTATTATTATTATTATTATTATTATTGTTATTGTTATTATTATTATTATTATTATTATTAAAAAATTATATTAAACAGACAGAATACGTCGTATTCTGACACAAAAAAACGAATTACGTTATAGACTTGACGAAAACGGCGTATCTCGGACTCTTATAGGACTCTTATAGGGTTAAAAAGTATCAGTTTGGATTAAAACAAATTATTTTTGTTGACTCTCAGTCAACAGTTGTTCATCAGTTCAAACAAAAACGGCTTATTTTAGACGATCTTTTGCTTTGAACAAGAAATCTTACATCGAACAGACTAAAAACGTATTAATCTGGCATAAAAGAGCAATTTATGTATCACTTTGGATAAAGGCAGCTAAACCTATTCGTTTCATTGCTTAAAATAGACAAAATTGTTAATAAATCTAACAAAAACGCTGTATTCTAGCACAAAATACTAATTACATTATAGTTTCGACGAGAATAGCTTATTTGGAATGATTCTATGCTTCCAAACGAGTAAATTTTTATTAAACAGATGCCAATCATCATGTTTTGTCCTATAAAGACATTTTATATTGCAGTTTGTATTAAAACAAAATATTTTCGTTGATTCTTTGTTAGAAGCAGCAAACCTAGCATTAAAGAATCTGAAAACTTTGTATTCGAACACAAACCACCGAATTTTGTATGCATTTTTGTCTTCGTCTCAAACATTGAAAACTGAATTACATTTTTGTTCAGTAACTGTAACAGTTTTCACTTTGGTTTTTTGCTTATATCTCGAAAACAATTACTCCTATCAATTTTTATCTATCCTTCAAAATTAAAGCTGATAAAATTTCCTACAAAATAGTTATTTGCATTTCTTTTGACCAACCAATAAGCGAGTTATAGAGTTGGATATAAATAATCTTTAACAAAAATTTGCTTTAAAATAAAATGTTTGAAAAACCTAAATTAAACTAAATTAATTGAGTCTAACACTTTAGTATAGGAAAAAGGAGAAGACATAAAAGTCACCAAAGTCTTCAGAGTCGTTTTTGGTCGTCATATTAATAACAATAACATTAATAATAATAATACTAATAGTACTAAATTTGCTTATATGCAAACGCTTTATTAAGGTAACAGTTTTTTGGTTTCTTGCTTATATCTCGAAAACAGTTACTCCTATCAATTTTTATCTTTTTACTAAAATTAAAGCTGATAAAATTTCCTACAAAATAGTTATTTGCATTTTTCTTGTAGGACCAAGTATAAGCGAGTTATAAAGATGGATATAAATAATATTTAACAAAAATTTGCTTTAAAATAAAATGTTTGAAATACTGAAATTAAACTAAATTAATTGTGTCTAACACTTTAGTAGAGGAAAAAGGAGAAGACATAAAAGTCACTAAAGGTTTCAGAGTCGTCTTTAATCGTCATACTAATAACCATAACATTAATAATAATAATACTAATAGTACTAAATTTGCTTGTATGCAAACGCTTAATTAAGGTGACAGTTTTTTGGTTTCTTGCTTATATCTCGAAAACAGTTACTCCTATCAATTTTTATCTATCCTTCAAAATTAAAGCTGATAAAATTTCCTACAAAATAGTTATTTACATTTTTCTTGTAGGACCAAGCATAAACGAGTTATAGAGTTGGATATAAATAATATTTAACAAAAATTTGCTTTAAAATAAAATGTTTGAAAAACCGAAATTAAACTAAATTAATTGAGTCCAACACTTTAGTAGAGGAAAAAGGAGGAGACGTAAAAGTCACCAAAGTCTTCAGAGTCGTTTTTAATCGTCATATTAATAACAATAACATTAATAATAATAATAATACTAATAGTACTAAATTTGCTTATATGCAAGCGCTATATTAAGGTAACAGTTTTTTGGTTTCTTGCTTATATCTCGAAAACAGTTACTCCTATCAATTTTTATCTTTTTACTAAAATTAAAGCTGATAAAATTTCCTACAAAATAGTTATTTGCATTTTTTTTGTAGGACCAAGTATAAGCGAGTTATATAGATGGATATAAATAATATTTAACAAAAATTTGCTTTAAAATAAAATGTTTGAAATACTGAAATTAAACTAAATTAATTGTGTTTAACACTTTAGTAGAGGAAAAAGGAGAAGACATAAAAGTCACTTAAGGTTTCAGAGTCGTCTTTAATCGTCATACTAATAACAATAACATTAATAATAGTAATACTAATAGTACTAAATTTGCTTGTATGCAAACGCTTAATTAAGGTAACAGTTTTTTGCTTATATCTCGAAAACAGTTACTTATATCAATTTTTATCTTTTTACTAAAATTAAAGCTGATAAAATTTCCTACAAAATAGTTATTTGCATTTTTTATGTAGGACTAACCATAAGCGAGTTATAGAGTTGGATATAAATAATATTTAACAAAAATTTGCTTTAAAATAAAATGTTTGAAAAACTGAAATTAAACTAAATTAATTGTACTCATATAACACACAAAATAAGCTTCATTTTTGCTTAGAAAACTAAGCTTACTTTTATTACTATTATTATTATTTTTATTATTATTATTATTATTACTATTATTTTTATTATTATTATTATTACTATTATTATTATTATTATTATTATTATTTTTATTATTATTATTATTATTATTATTATTAAAAAATTATATTAAACAGACAGAAAACGTCATATTCTGACACAAAAAAACGAATTACGTTATAGACTTGACGAGAACGGCGTATCTCAGACTCTTATAGGACTTTTATAGGGTCAAAAAGTATCAGTTTGGATTAAAACAAATTATTTTTGTTGACTCTCAGTCTGAATTGTTCATCAGTTCAAACAAAAACGGCTTATTTTAGACGATCTTTTCTTTGAACAAGAAAACTTACATCGAACAGACTAAAAACGTATTAATCTGGCATAAAAGAGCAATTTATGTATCACTTTGGATAAAGGCAGCTAATCCTATTCGTTTCATTGCTTAAAATAGACAAAATTGTTAATAAATCTAACAAAAACGCTGTATTCTAGCACAAAATACTAATTACATTATAGTTTCGACGAGAATAGCTTATTTGGAATAATTCTATGCTTCCAAACGAGTAAATTTTTATTAAACAGATGCCAAACATCATGTTTTGTCCTATAAAGACATTTTATATTGCAGTTTGTATTAAAACAAAATATTTTCGTTGATTCTTTGTTAGAAGCAGCAAACCTAACATTAAAGAATCTGAAAACTTTGTATTCGGACACAAACCACCGAATTTTGTATCAGTTTAGACAAAAATGGATGATTTTCGACAATATTTTGCTTTGAACAAGAAAACTTATATCAAACTGACTAAAGACGTCTTATTTTAGCACAAAACAAAAGATTTGCGTTATAGTCTTAACGAGAGCTGTTAATTTCAAACGGTTCTATGCTTTGAAACGAGTAAACTTTCACTGAACAGAGGAAAAACACCTTATTTCGCCTTTTAAAAACGATTCATGCCACAGTTTGGATAAAAACCAATTATTTTCGTTAATTCATTGTTGCAAACAAGAAACCTTACATCAAAGTAACTGAAAACCTCTTATTCAGGCACAGAAATTCGAATTACGTTTCAGTCTGGACAAAAACTGCTTACTTTAGACGATCTTTTGTTTTGAATACAAACTTACATGAAAAAGATTAAAAACGTCTTATTCTGGCTGAAAACTACAAATTATATATTACTCTAGATAAAAGCAATTTATCCTGATTACTCCTTTACTTAGAATAGAGTAAACTTGTATAAAACTTAATGAAAACTTTAAATTTCAAACGATTTTATGATTCGAAACTAATGAACTTTTATGGGGCAGATGCAAAACCACATTTTACCATATAAAGCGTTGTTTTAAAGCAAATTATTACCTCTTGCAACAAGAAATTTCACGTCAAAGAAACTGAAAACTTCGTATCCATGTACAAATATCGAATTACGTATCAGTTTAGGCAAAAATACAGCTTATTTTAAACGATTCCTTGCTATAAACAAGAAAAATTTTATCAAACATATTGAAAACGTCTTATTCTCGAAAATAAGAGCAAATTATGTATCAGTTTTAACAAAAGCGGATTACTCTGTTTGATTCTATGCTTAGAGTAGAGTAAACTACCAAAAAACGTAATGAAAACTCTATATTCAAGATCAAAGGAACAAATTGCGTTATAGTTTTGACAAAAAAAAATATTTCGGACGACTACATACTTCGAAGTAAGCAGACTTTAATTGAACAAGTGCAAAAGCTAATACTTTGCTTTAAAATAATGATTTATGTGGTAATATGGTATTTTACATCTGTCCTATAAAAGTTTACTCGTTTCGCTCCATTGAATCATTCGAAATAAATTATTTTGACACAACAACAACGAAAATAATTTGTTTTTGTTTAAACTGAAACATAAGTCGCTTTTATAAAACGAACTAAGACGTTTGGCATCTGTTTAGTGAAAGTTTTATCGTTTGGGGGCATAAAATCGTTTGAAATTAGCAGTTCTGGTCAAAACTATAACGTAAATTATTTCTTTGAGACGAAATTTAAAGTTTTCATTAAGTTTTATACAAGTTTACTCTATTCTAAGTAAAGGAGTAATCAGGATAAATTGCTATTATCTAGAGTAATATATAATTTGCAGTTTTTAGGCAGAATAATACGTTTTTAATCTTTTTAATGTAAGTTTTTGTATTCAAAACAAAGGATCGTCAAAGTAAGCAGTTTTTGTCCAGACTGAAACGTAATTCGAATTTCTGTGTCTGAATAACGAGTTTTCAGTTACTTTGATGTAAGGTTTCTTGTTTGTAACAATGAATTAACGAAAATAATTGGTTTTTATCCAAACTGTGGCATGAATCGTTTTTAAAAGGCGAAATAAGATGTTTTTCCTCTGTTCAGTGAAAGTTTACTCGTTTCAAAGCATAGAACCGTTTGAAATTAACAGCTCTCGTTAAGACAATAACCCAAATCTTTTGTTTTGTGCTAAAATAAGACGTTTTAAGTCAGTTTGATATAAGTTTTTTTGTGCAAAGCAAAATATTGTCGAAAATCAACCGTTTTGTCTAAACTGATACAAAATTCGGTGGTTTGTGTCCGAATACAAAGTTTTCAGATTCTTTAATGTTAGGTTTGCTGCTTCTAACAAAGAATCAACGAAAATATTTTGTTTTAATACAAACTGCAATATAAAATGTCTTTATAGGACAAAACATGATGTTTGGCATCTGTTTAATAAAAATTTACTCGTTTGGAAGCATAGAATCATTCCAAATAAGCTATTCTCGTCAAAACTATAATGTAATTAGTATTTTGGGCTAGAATACAGCGTTTTTGTTAGATTTATTAACAATTTTGTCTATTTTAAGCAATGAAACGAATAGGATTAGCTGCCTTTATCCAAAGTGATACATAAATTGCTCTTTTGTGCCAGATTAATACGTTTTTAGTCTGTTCGATATAAGTTTTCTTGTTCAAGGCAAAAGATCGTCTAAAATAAGCCGTTTTTGTTTGAACTGATAAACAATTCAGACTGAGAGTCAACAAAAATAATTTGTTTTAATCCAAACTGATACTTTTTGACCCTATAAGAGTCCTATAAGAGTCCGAGATACGCCGTTCTCGTCAAGTCTATAACGTAATTCGTATTTTTGTGTCAGAATACGACGTTTTCTGTCTGTTTAATATAATTTTTTAATAATAATAATAATAATAATAATAACAATAATAATAATAATAATAATAATAATAATAATAATAATAATAATAATAGTAACAAAAGTAATAATAATATTAATACTTTTAATAAGGAAAAATGAAGTTTATTTTGTGTGTTACATGAGCGTTTTCTCATTTCTATGCAAAAGATCATGTGTGATCTGTGTTTTTAGGCAATCTAAGCCATTTTATAGTTTTTAGGCAAGAAATTGTCTAAAATAAATCACTCATTTTAAAACTGGTATAAAAACATTTACTATACAAAAGTTATAATCGGTTTTTAATAATAATAATAATAATATAAACAATAATAATAATAATAATAATAGTAATAATAATAATAATAATAATAATAATAATAATAATAGTAGTATATTATAATAATAATAATACTTATAATAATGAATTTCTTTCTAAATTAAAGCTTAGTTTTTCAAAGCAAAAATGAAGCTTATTTTGTGTTATCTGAGTGTTTTCTCATTTCTATGCAAGAGATCATCTGTGATCTGTGTTTTTAGGCAAGAAATTGTCTAAAATTAATAACTCATTTTAAAACTGGTATAAAAACATTTACTATACAAAAGTTATAATCGGTTTTTAATAATAATATTATTAATAATAATAATAATAATAATAATAATAATAGTAATAATAATAATAAAAATAATAATAATAGTAGTAATAAAAGTAGGCTTAGTTTTCTAAGCAAAATTGAAGCTTATTTTGTGTTATATGAGCGTTTTCTCATTTCTATGCAAGAGATCATCGGTGATCTGTGTTTTTAGGCAAGAAATTGTCTAAAATTAATAACTCATTTTAAAACTGGTATAAAAACATTTACTATACAAAAATTATAATCGGTTTTTAATAATAATAATATTAATAATAATAATAATAATAATAATAATAATAATAATAATAATAATAATAATAATAATAATAATAATAATAATAATAATAATAATAATAATAATAATAATAGTAATAATAATAAAAATAATAGTAATAATAATAATAATAAAAATAATAATAATAGTAGTAATAAAAGTAAGCTTATAATGAAGCTTATTTTGTGTTATATAAGCGTTTTCTCATTTCTAAGCAAGAGATCATCTGTGATCTGTGTTTTTAGGCAAGAAATTGTCTAAAATTAATAACTCATTTTAAAACTGGTATAAAAACATTTACTATACAAAAGTTATAATCGGTTTTTAATAATAATAATATTAATAATATTAATAATAATAATAATAATAGTAATAATAATAAAAATAATAGTAATAATAATAATAATAAAAATAATAGTAATAGTAGTAATAAAAGTAAGCTTAGTTTTCTAAGCAAAAATGAAGCTTATTTTGTGTTATATGAGCGTTTTCTCATTTCTATGCAAGAGATCATCTGTGATCTGTGTTTTTAGGCAAGAAATTTTCTAAAATTAATAACTCATTTTAAAACTGGTATAAAAACATTTACTATACAAAAGTTATAATCGGTTTTTAATAATAATAATATTAATAATAATAATAATAATAATAGTAATATTAATAATAAAAATAATAGTAATAATAATAATAATAATAACAATAATAATAATAATAGTAGTAATAAAAGTAAGCTTAGTTTTCTAAGCAAAAATGAAGCTTATTTTGTTAGATGAGCGTTTTCTCATTTCTATGCAAAAGATCATGTGTGATCTGTGTTTTTAGGCAATCTAAGCCATTTTATAGTTTTTAATATTTAACAAAAATTTGCTTAAAAATTAAATGTTTGAAAAACTGAAATTAAACTAAATTAATTGTGTCTAACACTTTAGTAAAGGAAAAAGGAGGAGACATAAAAGTCACTAAAGTCTTAGAGTTGTCTTTAGTCGTCATATTAATAACAATAACATTTATAATAACAATACTAGTAGTACTAAATTTGCTTATATGCAAGCGCTTAATTAAGGTAACTGTTTATTTGTTTTTTGCTTATATCTCGAAAACAGTTACTTCTATCAATTTTTAACTTTTCACCAAAATTAAAGGTGATAAAATTTCCTACAAAAGAGTTATTTGCATTTTTCATGTAGAACTAACCATAAGCGAGATATAAGTTTGAAAATAATTAACAATTAAAAAAAAGTGCTTTAACAAAAAATGTCTTGTGATTTAAAATACACTTAATTTATTGGGTCCAATACTTTATTAGAAGAAAAAGGAGGTGACATAAAAGTCACTGAAGTCTTCAGAGTCGTTTTTAAATGATGCATTTTCGTCTTCGTCTCAAACATAGAAAACTGAATTACATTTTTGTTTAGTAACTGTAACAGTTTTCACTTTGGTTATTTGCTTATATCTCGAAAACAATTACTCCTATCAATTTTTATCTTTCTTTCAAAATTAAAGCTGATAAAATTTCCTACAAAATAGTTATGTGCATTTCTTTTGTAAGACCAACCATAAGCGAGTTATAGAGTTGGATATAAATAATCTTTAACAAAAATTTGCTTTAAAATAAAATGTTTGAAAAACCTAAATTAAACTAAATTAATTGAGTCTAACACTTTAGTATAGGAAAAAGGAGGAAACATAAAAGTCACCAAAGTCATCAGAGTCGTTTTTGGTCGTCATATTAATAACAATAACATTAATAATAATAATACTAATAGTACTAAATTTGCTTATATGCAAGCGTTTTATTAAGGTAACAGTTTTTTGGTTTCTTGCTTATATCTCGAAAACAGTTTCTCCTATTAATTTTTATCTTTTTACTAAAATTAAAGCTGATAAAATTTCCTACAAAATAGTTATTTGCATTTTTCTTGTAGGACCAAGTATAAGCGAGTTATAAAGATGGATATAAATAATATTTAACAAAAATTTGCTTTAAAATAAAATGTTTGAAATACTGAAATTTAACTGAATTAATTGTGTCTAACACTTTAGTAGAGGAAAAAGGAGAAGACATAAAAGTCACTAAAGGTTTCAGAGTCGTCTTTAATCGTCATACTAATAACAATAACATTAATAATAATACTAATAGGACTAAATTTGCTTGTATGCAAACGCTTAATTAAGGTGACAGTTTTTTGGTTTCTTGCTTATATCTCAAAAACTGTTACTCCTATCAATTTTTATCTTTTTACTATAATTAAAGCTGATAAAATTTCCTACAAAATAGTTTTTTGCATTTTCCATGATAAAATTTCCTACAAAATAGTTATTTGCATTTTTTTGTAGGACCAACCATAAGCGAGTTATAGAGTTGGATATAAATAATCTTTAACAAAAATTTGCTTTAAAATAAAATGTTTGAAAAACCGATATTAAACCAAATTAATTGGGTCTAACACTTTAGTAGAGGAAAAAGGAGAAGACATAAAAGTCACTAAAGGTTTCAGAGTCGTCTTTAATCGTCATACTAATAACAATAACATTAATAATAATACTAATAGTACTAAATTTGCTTGTATGCAAACGCTTAATTAAGGTGACAGTTTTTTGGTTTCTTGCTTATATCTCAAAAACAGTTACTCCTATCAATTTTTATCTTTTTACTATAATTAAAGCTGATAAAATTTCCTACAAAATAGTTTTTTGCATTTTTCATGATAAAATTTCCTACAAAATAGTTATTTGCATTTTTTTGTAGGACCAACCATAAGCGAGTTATAGAGTTGGATATAAATAATCTTTAACAAAAATTTGCTTTAAAATAAAATGTTTGAAAAACCGATATTAAACCAAATTAATTGGGTCTAACACTTTAGTAGAGGAAAAAGGAGAAGACATAAAAGTCACCAAAGTCTTCAGAGTTGTTTTTAGTACTAAATTTGCTTATATGCAAGCGCTTAATTAAGGTAACAGTTTTTTTGTTTCTTGCTTGTATCTCGAAAACAGTTACTCCTATTAATTTTTATCTTTTTACTAAAATTAAAGCTGATAAAATTTTCTACAAAATAGTAATTTGCATTTTTCATGTAGGACTAACCATAAGCGAGATGTAAGTTTGAAAATAATTAATATTTAAAAAAAATGTGTTTTAACAAAAAATGTCTTGTGATTTAAAATACACTTAATTTAATGGGTCCAATACTTTATTAGAAGAAAAAGAAGGTGACATAAAAATCACTGAAGTCTTCAGAGTCGATTTTAAATGCTGCATTTTCGACTTTGTCTCAAACATTGAAAACTGAATTACATTTTTGTTCAGTAACAGTTACAATTTTCTTATTGGTTTTTTGCTTATATCTCGAAAACAATTACACCTATCAATTTTTATCTTCTTTTCAAAATTCAAGCTGATAAAATTTCCTACAAAATAGTTATTTGCATTTTTCTTGTAGGATCAACCATAAGCGAGTTATAGAGTTGGATATAAATAATCTTTAACAAAAATTTGCTTTAAAATAAAATGTTTGAAAAACCGAAATTAAACTAAATTAATTAAGACTAACACTTTAGTAGAGGAAAAAGGAGAAGACATAAAAGTTACCAAAGTCTTGAGAGTCGTTTTCAGTCGTCATATTAATAACAATAACATTAATAATAATAATACTAATATTACTAAATTTGCTTATATCCAAGCGCTTAATTAAGGTAACAGTTTCTTGCTTATATTTCGAAAACAGTTACTCCTAACTGTTTTCGAGATATAAGCAAGAAACCAAAAATCTGTTACCTTAATTAAGCGCTTGCATATAAGCAAATTTAGTACTATTAGTATTATTATTATTAATGTTATTGTTATTAATATGACGACTAAAAATGACTCTGAAAACTTTGGTGACTTTTATGTCTTCTCCTTTTTCCTATACTAAAGTGTTAGACTCAATTAATTTAGTTTAATTTCGGTTTTTCAAACATTTTATTTTAAAGCTAATTTTTGTTAAAGATTATTTATATCCAACTCTATAACTCGCTTATGGTTGGTCTTACAAAAGGAATGCAAATAACTATTTTGTAGGAAATTTTATCAGCTTTAATTTTGAAAGGAAGATAAAAATTGATAGGAGTAATTGTTTTTGAGATATAAGCAAAAAACCAAAGTGAAAACTGTTACAGTTACTGAACAAAAATGTAATTCCGTTTTCAATGTTTGAGACGAAGACAAAAATGCAGCATTTAAAAACGACTCTGAAGAGCGTTATAGTTTTGACAAAAAAAAATATTTCGGACGACTACATACTTCGAAGTAAGCAGACTTTAATTGAACAAGTGCAAAAGCTAATACTTTGCTTTAAAATAATGATTTATGTGGTAATATGGTATTTTACATCTGTCCTATAAAAGTTTACTCGTTTCGCTCCATTGAATCATTCGAAATAAATTATTTTGACACAACAACAACGAAAATAATTTGTTTTTGTTTAAACTGAAACATAAGTCGCTTTTATAAAACGAACTAAGACGTTTGGCATCTGTTTAGTGAAAGTTTTATCGTTTGGGGGCATAAAATCGTTTGAAATTAGCAGTTCTGGTCAAAACTATAACGTAAATTATTTCTTTGAGACGAAATTTAAAGTTTTCATTAAGTTTTATACAAGTTTACTCTATTCTAAGTAAAGGAGTAATCAGGATAAATTGCTATTATCTAGAGTAATATATAATTTGCAGTTTTCAGGCAGAATAATACGTTTTTAATCTTTTTAATGTAAGTTTTTGTATTCAAAACAAAGGATCGTCAAAGTAAGCAGTTTTTGTCCAGACTGAAACGTAATTCGAATTTCTGTGTCTGAATAACGAGTTTTCAGTTACTTTGATGTAAGGTTTCTTGTTTGTAACAATGAATTAACGAAAATAATTGGTTTTTATTCAAACTGTGGCATGAATCGTTTTTAAAAGGCGAAATAAGATGTTTTTCCTCTGTTCAGTGAAAGTTTACTCGTTTCAAAGCATAGAACCGTTTGAAATTAACAGCTCTCGTTAAGACAATAACCCAAATCTTTTGTTTTGTGCTAAAATAAGACGTTTTAAGTCAGTTTGATATAAGTTTTTTTGTTCAAAGCAAAATATTGTCGAAAATCAACCGTTTTGTCTAAACTGATACAAAATTCGGTGGTTTGTGTCCGAATACAAAGTTTTCAGATTCTTTAATGTTAGGTTTGCTGCTTCTAACAAAGAATCAACGAAAATATTTTGTTTTAATACAAACTGCAATATAAAATGTCTTTATAGGACAAAACATGATGTTTGGCATCTGTTTAATAAAAATTTACTCGTTTGGAAGCATAGAATCATTCCAAATAAGCTATTCTCGTCAAAACTATAATGTAATTAGTATTTTGGGCTAGAATGCAGCGTTTTTGTTAGATTTATTAACAATTTTGTCTATTTTAAGCAATGAAACGAATAGGATTAGCTGCCTTTATCCAAAGTGATACATAAATTGCTCTTTTATGCCAGATTAATACGTTTTTAGTCTGTTCGATATAAGTTTTCTTGTTCAAAGCAAAAGATCGTCTAAAATAAGCCGTTTTTGTTTGAACTGATAAACAATTCAGACTGAGAGTCAACAAAAATAATTTGTTTTAATCCAAACTGATACTTTTTGACCCTATAAGAGTCCTATAAGAGTCCGAGATACGCCGTTCTCGTCAAGTCTATAACGTAATTCGTATTTTTGTGTCAGAATACGACGTTTTCTGTCTGTTTAATATAATTTTTTAATAATAATAATAATAATAATAATAACAATAATAATAATAATAATAATAATAATAATAATAATAATAGTAATAGTAACAAAAGTAATAATAATATTAATACTTTTAATAAGGAAAAATGAAGTTTATTTTGTGTGTTACATGAGCGTTTTCTCATTTCTATGCAAAAGATCATGTGTGATCTGTGTTTTTAGGCAATCTAAGCCATTTTATAGTTTTTAGGCAAGAAATTGTCTAAAATAAATCACTCATTTTAAAACTGGTATAAAAACATTTACTATACAAAAGTTATAATCGGTTTTTAATAATAATAATAATAATATAAACAATAATAATAATAATAATAATAGTAATAATAATAATAATAATAATAATAATAATAATATAATAAATGTTTCAGAGTCGTCTTTAGTCGTCATATTAATAACAATAACATTAATAATAATAATACTAAAAGTACTAAATTTGCTTATATGCAAACAAAAATTAAGGTAACAGTTTTTTGGTTTCTTGCTTATATCTCGAAAACAGTTACTCCTATCAATTTTTATCTCTTTTTCAAAATTAAAGCTGATAAAATTTCCTACAAAATAGTTATTTGCATTTTTTTGTAGGACCAACCATAAGCGAGTTATAGGGTTAGATATAAATAATCTTTAACAAAAATTTGCTTTAAAATAAAATGTTTGAAAAACCGATATTAAACCAAATTAATTGGGTCTAACACTTTAGTAGAGGAAAAAGAAGAAGACATAAAAGTCACCAAAGTCTTCAGAGTTGTTTTTAGTACTAAATTTGCTTATATGCAAGAGCTTAATTAAGGTAACAGTTTTTTGGTTTCTTGCTTATATCTCGAAAACAGTTACTTCTATTAATTTTTATCTTTTTACTAAAATTAAAGCTAATAAAATTTCCTACAAAATAGTAATTTGCATTTTTCATGTAGGACTAACCATAAGCGAGATGTAAGTTTGAAAATAATTAATATTTAAAAAAAAGTGCTCTAACAGAAAATGTCTTGTGATTTAAAATACACTTAATTTAATGGGTCCAATACATTATTAGAAGAAAAAGGAGGTGACATAAAAGTCACTGAAGTCTTCAGAGTCGATTTTAAATGCTGCATTTTCGACTTTGTCTCAAACATTGAAAACTGAATTACGTTTTTGTTCAGTAACAGTTACAGTTTTCTTATTGGTTTTTTGCTTATATCTCGAAAACAGTTACTCCTATTAATTTTTATCTTTTTTTCAAAATTCAAGCCGATAAAATTTTCTACAAAATAGTTATTTGCATTTTTCTTGTAGGACCCACCATAAGCGCGTTATAGAGTTGGATATAAATAATCTATAACAAAAATTTGCTTTAAAATAAAATGTTTGAAAAACCGAAATTAAACTAAATTAATTAAGACTAACACTTTAGTAGAGGAAAAAGGAGAAGACATAAAAGTCACCAAAGTCTTGAAAGTCGTTTTTAGTCGTCATATTAATAACAATAACATTAATAATAATAATACTAATATTACTAAATTTGCTTATATGCAAGCGCTTAATTAAGGTAACAGTTTCTTGCTTATATTTCGAAAACTGTTACTTCTATCAATTTTTATCTTTTTACTAAAATTAAAGCTGATAAAATTTTCTACAAAATAGTTATTTGCATTTTTTATGTAGGACTAACCATAAGCGAGATATAAGTTTGAAAATAATTAATATTTAAAAAAAAGTGCTTTAACAAAAATTGTCTTGTGATTTAAAATACACTTAATTTATTGGGTCCAATACTTTATTAGAAGAAAAAGGAGGTGACATAAAAGTCACTGAAGTCTTCAGAGTCGTTTTTAAATGATGCATTTTCGTCTTCGTCTCAAACATAGAAAACTGAATTACATTTTTGTTTAGTAACTGTAACAGTTTTCACTTTGGTTATTTGCTTATATCTCGAAAACAATTACTCCTATCAATTTTTATCTTTCTTTCAAAATTAAAGCTGATAAAATTTCCTACAAAATAGTTATGTGCATTTCTTTTGTAAGACCAACCATAAGCGAGTTATAGAGTTGGATATAAATAATCTTTAACAAAAATTTGCTTTAAAATAAAATGTTTGAAAAACCTAAATTAAACTAAATTAATTGAGTCTAACACTTTAGTATAGGAAAAAGGAGGAAACATAAAAGTCACCAAAGTCATCAGAGTCGTTTTTGGTCGTCATATTAATAACAATAACATTAATAATAATAATACTAATAGTACTAAATTTGCTTATATGCAAGCGTTTTATTAAGGTAACAGTTTTTTGGTTTCTTGCTTATATCTCGAAAACAGTTTCTCCTATTAATTTTTTTCTTTTTACTAAAATTAAAGCTGATAAAATTTCCTACAAAATAGTTATTTGCATTTTTCTTGTAGGACCAAGTATAAGCGAGTTATAAAGATGGATATAAATAATATTTAATAAAAATTTGCTTTAAAATAAAATGTTTGAAATACTGAAATTTAACTGAATTAATTGTGTCTAACACTTTAGTAGAGGAAAAAGGAGAAGACATAAAAGTCACTAAAGGTTTCAGAGTCGTCTTTAATCGTCATACTAATAACAATAACATTAATAATAATACTAATAGGACTAAATTTGCTTGTATGCAAACGCTTAATTAAGGTGACAGTTTTTTGGTTTCTTGCTTATATCTCAAAAACTGTTACTCCTATCAATTTTTATCTTTTTACTATAATTAAAGCTGATAAAATTTCCTACAAAATAGTTTTTTGCATTTTCCATGATAAAATTTCCTACAAAATAGTTATTTGCATTTTTTTGTAGGACCAACCATAAGCGAGTTATAGAGTTGGATATAAATAATCTTTAACAAAAATTTGCTTTAAAATAAAATGTTTGAAAAACCGATATTAAACCAAATTAATTGGGTCTAACACTTTAGTAGAGGAAAAAGGAGAAGACATAAAAGTCACTAAAGGTTTCAGAGTCGTCTTTAATCGTCATACTAATAACAATAACATTAATAATAATACTAATAGTACTAAATTTGCTTGTATGCAAACGCTTAATTAAGGTGACAGTTTTTTGGTTTCTTGCTTATATCTCAAAAACAGTTACTCCTATCAATTTTTATCTTTTTACTATAATTAAAGCTGATAAAATTTCCTACAAAATAGTTTTTTGCATTTTTCATTATAAAATTTCCTACAAAATAGTTATTTGCATTTTTTTGTAGGACCAACCATAAGCGAGTTATAGAGTTGGATATAAATAATCTTTAACAAAAATTTGCTTTAAAATAAAATGTTTGAAAAACCGATATTAAACCAAATTAATTGGGTCTAACACTTTAGTAGAGGAAAAAGGAGAAGACATAAAAGTCACCAAAGTCTTCAGAGTTGTTTTTAGTACTAAATTTGCTTATATGCAAGCGCTTAATTAAGGTAACAGTTTTTTTATTTCTTGCTTATATCTCGAAAACAGTTACTCCTATTAATTTTTATCTTTTTACTAAAATTAAAGCTGATAAAATTTTCTACAAAATAGTAATTTACATTTTTCATGTAGGACTAACCATAAGCGAGATGTAAGTTTGAAAATAATTAATATTTAAAAAAAAAGTGTTTTAACAAAAAATGTCTTGTGATTTAAAATACACTTAATTTAATGGGTCCAATACTTTATTAGAAGAAAAAGAAGGTGACATAAAAATCACTGAAGTCTTCAGAGTTGATTTTAAATGCTGCATTTTCGACTTTGTCTCAAACATTGAAAACTGAATTACATTTTTGTTCAGTAACAGTTACAATTTTCTTATTGGTTTTTTGCTTATATCTCGAAAACAATTACTCCTATCAATTTTTATCTTCTTTTCAAAATTCAAGCTGATAAAATTTCCCACAAAATAGTTATTTGCATTTTTCTTGTAGGATCAACCATAAGCGAGTTATAGAGTTGGATATAAATAATCTTTAACAAAAATTTGCTTTAAAATAAAATGTTTGAAAAACCGAAATTAAACTAAATTAATTAAGACTAACACTTTAGTAGAGGAAAAAGGAGAAGACATAAAAGTTACCAAAGTCTTGAGAGTCGTTTTCAGTCGTCATATTAATAACAATAACATTAATAATAATAATACTAATATTACTAAATTTGCTTATATGCAAGCGCTTAATTAAGGTAACAGTTTCTTGCTTATATTTCGAAAACAGTTACTCCTAACTGTTTTCGAGATATAAGCAAGAAACCAAAAATCTGTTACCTTAATTAAGCGCTTGCATATAAGCAAATTTAGTACTATTAGTATTATTATTATTAATGTTATTGTTATTAATATGACGACTAAAAATGACTCTGAAAACTTTGGTGACTTTTATGTCTTCTCCTTTTTCCTATACTAAAGTGTTAGACTCAATTAATTTAGTTTAATTTCGGTTTTTCAAACATTTTATTTTAAAGCTAATTTTTGTTAAAGATTATTTATATCCAACTCTATAACTCGCTTATGGTTGGTCTTACAAAAGGAATGCAAATAACTATTTTGTAGGAAATTTTATCAGCTTTAATTTTGAAAGGAAGATAAAAATTGATAGGAGTAATTGTTTTTGAGATATAAGCAAAAAACCAAAGTGAAAACTGTTACAGTTACTGAACAAAAATGTAATTCAGTTTTCAATGTTTGAGACGAAGACAAAAATGCAGCATTTAAAAACGACTCTGAAGACTTCAGCGACTTTTATGTCACCTCCTTTTTCTTCTAATAAAGTATTGGACCCAATAAATTAAGTGTGTGTTAAATCACAAGACATTCTCTGTTAAAACACTTTTTTTTTAAATATTAATAATTTTTAAACTTATATCTCGCTTATGGTTAGTCTTACATGAAAAATGCAAATAACTATTTTGTAGGAAATTTTATCAGCTTTAATTTTAGTGAAAAGATAAAAATTGATATAAGTAACTGTTTTCGAGATATAAGCAAGAAACCAAAAAACTGTTACCATAATTAAGCGATTGCATGTAAGCAAATTAAGTACTATTAGTATTATTACTATTAATATTATTGTTATTAATATGACGACTAAAAACGACGCTGAAACCTTTAGTAACTTTTATGTCTTCTCCTTTTTCCTCTACTAAAGTGTTAGACACAATTAATTTAATCACAAGACATTTTCTGTTAAAGCACTTTTTTTTTAAATATTAATTATTTTCAAACTTATATCTCGCTTATGGTTAGTCCTACATGAAAAATGCAAATAACTATTTTGTAGGAAATTTTATCAGCTTTAATTTTAGTAAAAAGATAAAAATTGATAGGAGTAACTGTTTTCGAGATATAAGCAAGAAACCAAAAAACTGTTACCTTAATTAAGCGTTTGCATATAAGCAAATTTAGTACTATTAGTATTATTATTATTAATGTTATTGTTATTAATATGACGACTAAAGACGACTCTGAAACCTTTAGTGACTTCTATGTCTTTTTCTTTTTCCTCTACTAAAGTGTTCGACACAATTAAATTAGTTTAATTTCAGTTTTTCAAACATTTTATTGTAAAGCAAATTTTTGTTAAATATTATTTATATCCAACTCTATAACTCGCTTATGGTTGGTCCTACAAGAAAAATGCAAATAACTATTTTGTAGGAAATTTTATCAGCTTGAATTTTGAAAGAAAGATAAAAATTGATAGGAGTAACTGTTTTCGAGATATAAGCAAAAAACCAATAAGAAAACTGTGACTGTTACTGAACAGAAATGTAATCCAGTTTTCAATTTTTGAGACGAAGACGAAAATGCAGCATTTAAAATCGACTCTGAAGACTTCAGTGACTTTTATGTCACCTCCTTTTTCTTCTAATAAAGTATTGGACCCATTAAATTAAGTGTATTTTAAATCACAAGACATTTTCTGTTAAAGCACTTTTTTTTTAAATATTAATTATTATCAAACTTATTTTTCGCTTATGGTTAGTCCTACATAAAAAATGCAAATTACTATTTTGTAGGAAATTTTATCAGCTTTAATTTTAGTAAAAAGATAAAAATTGATAGGAGTAACTGTTTTCGAGATATAAGCAAAAAACCAATAAGAAAACTGTGACTGTTACTGAACAGAAATGTAATCCAGTTTTCAATTTTTGAGACGAAGACGAAAATGCAGCATTTAAAATCGACTCTGAAGACTTCAGTGACTTTTATGTCACCTCCTTTTTCTTCTAATAAAGTATTGGACCCATTAAATTAAGTGTATTTTAAATCACAAGACATTTTCTGTTAAAGCACTTTTTTTTTAAATATTAATTATTATCAAACTTATTTTTCGCTTATGGTTAGTCCTACATAAAAAATGCAAATTACTATTTTGTAGGAAATTTTATCAGCTTTAATTTTAGTAAAAAGATAAAAATTGATAGGAGTAACTGTTTTCGAGATATAAGCAAGAAACCAAAAAACTGTTACCTTAATTAAGCGCTTGCATATAAGCAAATTTAGTACTAAAAACAACTCTGAAGACTTTGGTGACTTTTATGTCTTTTCCTTTTTCCTCTACTAAAGTGTTAGACCCAATAAATTTAGTTTAATATCGGTTTTTCAAACATTTTATTTTAAAGCAAATTTTTGTTAATGATTATTTATATCCAACTCTATAACTCGCTTATGGTTGGTCCTACAAAAAAATGCAAACAACTAGTTTGTTGGAAATTTTATCAGCTTTAATTTTGAAAAAAAGATAAAAATTGATAGGAGTAACTGTTTTCGAGATATAAGCAAGAAACCAAAAAACTGTTACCTTAATTAAACGTTTGCATATAAGCAAATTTAGTACTATTAGTATTATTATTATTAATGTTATTGTTATTAATATGACGACTAAAGACGACTCTGATACATTTAGTGACTTTTATGTCTTCTCCTTTTTCCTCTACTAAAGTGTTAGACACAATTAATTTAGTTTAATTCCGGTTTTTCAAGCATTTTATTTTAAAGCAAATTTTTGTTAAATATTATTTATATCCAACTCTATAACTCGTTTATGCTTGGTTCTACAAGAAAAATGTAAATAACTATTTTGTTGGAAATTTTATCACCTTTAATTTTAGAAGAAAGATAAAATTTGATAAGAGTAACTGTTTTCGAGATATAAGCAAAAAACCAATAAGAAAACTGTGACTGTTACTGAACAGTAATGTAATCCAGTTTTCAATGTTTGAGACGAAGACGAAAATGCAGCATTTAAAAACGACTCTGAAGACTTCAGTGACTTTTATGTCACCTCCTTTTTCTTCTAGTAAAGTATTGGACCCAATAAATTAAGTGTATTTTAAATCACAAGACATTTTCTGTTAAAGCACTTTTTTTTTTAAATATTAATTATTTTCAAACTTATATCTCGTTTATGGTTAGTCCTACATGAAAAATGCAAATAACTATTTTGTAGGAAATTTTATCAGCTTTAATTTTAGTAAAAAGATTAAAATTGATAGGAGTAACTGTTTTCGAGATATTAGCAAGAAACCAAAAAACTGTTACCTTAATTAAGCGTTTGCATATAAGCAAATTTAGTACTATTAGTATTATTATTATTAATGTTATTGTTATTAATATGACGATTAAAAACGACTCTGAAGACTTTGGGGACTTTTACGTCTACTCCTTTTTCCTCAACTAAAGTGTTAGACCCAATTAATTTAGTTTAATTTCGGTTTTTCAAACATTTTATTTTGAAGCAAATTTTTGTTAAAGATTATTTATATCCAACTCTATAACTCGCTTATGGTTGGTCCTACAAAAAAATGCAAATAACTATTTTGTAGGAAATTTTATCAGCTTTAATTTTAAAAAAAAGATAAAAATTTATAGGAGTAACTGTTTTCGAGATATAAGCAAAAAACCAAAGTGAAAACTGTAACAGTTACTGAACAAAAATGTAATTCAGTTTTCGATGATTGAGACGTAGACGAAAATGCAGCATTTAAAAACGACTCTGAAGACTTCAGTGACTTTTAAGTCACCTCCTTTTTCTTCTAATAAAGTATTGGACCCAATAAATTAAGTGTATTTTAAATCACAAGACATTTTTTGTTAAAGCACTTTTTTTTTAAATATTGATTATTTTCGAACTTATATCTCGCTTATGGTTAGTCCTACATGAAAAATGCAAAAAACTATTTTGTAGGAAATTTTATCAGCTTTAATTTTAGTAAAAAGATAAAAATTGATAGGAGTAACTGTTTTCGAGATATAAGCAAGAAACCAAAAAACTGTCACCTTAATTAAGCGTTTGCATACAAGCAAATTTAGTACTATTAGTATTATTATTATTAAGGTTATTGTTATTAGTATGACGATTAAAGACGACTCTGAAACCTTTAGTGACTTTTATGTCTTCTCCTTTTTCCTCTACTAAAGTGTTAAACACAATTTATTTAGTTTAATTTCAGTATTTCAAACATTTTATTTTAAAGCAAATTTTTGTTAAATATTATTTATATCCATCTTTATAACTCGCTTATACTTGGTCCTACAAGAAAAATGCAAATAACTATTGTGTAGGAAATTTTATCAGCTTTAATTTTAGTAAAAAGATAAAAATTGATAGGAGTAACTGTTTTCGAGATATAAGCAAGAAACCAAAAAACTGTCACCTTAATTAAGCGTTTGCATACAAGCAAATTTAGTACTATTAGTATTATTATTATTAAGGTTATTGTAATTAGTATGACGATTAAAGACGACTCTGAAACCTTTAGTGACTTTTATGTCTTCTCCTTTTTCCTCTACTAAAGTGTTAAACACAATTTATTTAGTTTAATTTCAGTATTTCAAACATTTTATTTTAAAGCAAATTTTTGTTAAATATTATTTATATCCATCTTTATAACTCGCTTATACTTGGTCCTACAAGAAAAATGCAAATAACTATTGTGTAGGAAATTTTATCAGCTTTAATTTTAGTAAAAAGATAAAAATTGATAGGAGTAACTGTTTTCGAGATATAAACAAGAAACCAAAAAACTGTCACCATAATTAAGCGTTTGCATACAAGCAAATTTAGTACTATTAGTATTATTATTATTAATGTTATTGTTATTAGTATGACGATTAAAGACGACTCTGAAACCTTTAGTGACTTTTATGTCTTCTCCTTTTGCCTCTACTAAAGTGTTAAACACAATTAATTTAGTTTAATTTCAGTATTTCAAACATTTTATTTTAAAGCAAATTTTTGTTAAATATTATTTATATCCAACTCTATAACTCGCTTATGGTTGGTCCTACAAGAAAAATGCAAATAACTATTTTGTAGGAAATTTTATCAGCTTGAATTTTGAAAGAAAAATAAAAATTGATAGGAGTAACTGTTTTCGAGATATAAGCAAAAAACCAATAAGAAAACTGTAACTGTTACTGAACAAAAATGTAATTCAGTTTTCAATTTTTGAGACGAAGACGAAAATGCAGCATTTAAAATCGACTCTGAAGACTTCAGTGACTTTTATGTCACCTCCTTTTTCTTCTAATAAAGTATTGGACCCATTAAATTAAGTGTATTTTAAATCACAAGACATTTTCTGTTAAAGCACTTTTTTTTTAAATATTAATTATTATCAAACTTATTTTTCGCTTATGGTTAGTCCTACATAAAAAATGCAAATTACTATTTTGTAGGAAATTTTATCAGCTTTAATTTCAGTAAAAAGATAAAAATTGATAGGAGTAACTGTTTTCGAGATATAAGCAAGAAACCAAAAAACAGTTACCTTAATTAAGCGCTTGCATATAAGCAAATTTAGTACTAAAAACAACTCTGAAGACTTTGGTGACTTTTATGTCTTCTCCTTTTTCCTCTACTAAAGTGTTAGACCCAATAAATTTAGATTAATATCGGTTTTTCAAACATTTTATTTTAAAGCAAATTTTTGTTAATGATTATTTATATCCAACTCTATAACTCGCTTATGGTTGGTCCTACAAAAAAATGCAAACAACTAGTTTGTAGGAAATTTTATCAGCTTTAATTTTGAAAAAAAGATAAAAATTGATAGGAGTAACTGTTTTCGAGATATAAGCAAGAAACCAAAAAACTGTTACCTTAATTAAACGTTTGCATATAAGCAAATTTAGTACTATTAGTATTATTATTATTAATGTTATTGTTATTAATATGACGACTAAAGACGACTCTGAAACATTTAGTGACTTTTATGTCTTCTCCTTTTTCCTCTACTAAAGTGTTAGACACAATTAATTTAGTTTAATTCCGGTTTTTCAAGCATTTTATTTTAAAGCAAATTTTTGTTAAATATTATTTATATCCAACTCTATAACTCGTTTATGCTTGGTTCTACAAGAAAAATGTAAATAACTATTTTGTTGGAAATTTTATCACCTTTAATTTTAGAAGAAAGATAAAATTTGATAAGAGTAACTGTTTTCGAGATATAAGCAAAAAACCAATAAGAAAACTGTGACTGTTACTGAACAGTAATGTAATCCAGTTTTCAATGTTTGAGACGAAGACGAAAATGCAGCATTTAAAAACGACTCTGAAGACTTCAGTGACTTTTATGTCACCTCCTTTTTCTTCTAGTAAAGTATTGGACCCAATAAATTAAGTGTATTTTAAATCACAAGACATTTTCTGTTAAAGCACTTTTTTTTAAATATTAATTATTTTCAAACTTATATCTCGTTTATGGTTAGTCCTACATGAAAAATGCAAATAACTATTTTGTAGGAAATTTTATCAGCTTTAATTTTAGTAAAAAGATTAAAATTGATAGGAGTAACTGTTTTCGAGATATTAGCAAGAAACCAAAAAACTGTTACCTTAATTAAGCGTTTGCATATAAGCAAATTTAGTACTATTAGTATTATTATTTTTAATGTTATTGTTATTAATATGACGATTAAAAACGACTCTGAAGACTTTGGGGACTTTTACGTCTACTCCTTTTTCCTCAACTAAAGTGTTAGACCCAATTAATTTAGTTTAATTTCGGTTTTTCAAACATTTTATTTTGAAGCAAATTTTTGTTAAAGTTTATTTATATCCAACTCTATAACTCGCTTATGGTTGGTCCTACAAAAAAATGCAAATAACTATTTTGTAGGAAATTTTATCAGCTTTAATTTTAAAAGAAAGATAAAAATTTATAGGAGTAACTGTTTTCGAGATATAAGCAAAAAACCAAAGTGAAAACTGTAACAGTTACTGAACAAAAATGTAATTCAGTTTTCGATGATTGAGACGTAGACGAAAATGCAGCATTTAAAAACGACTCTGAAGACTTCAGTGACTTTTAAGTCACCTCCTTTTTCTTCTAATAAAGTATTGGACCCAATAAATTAAGTGTATTTTAAATCACAAGACATTTTTTGTTAAAGCACTTTTTTTTTAAATATTGATTATTTTCGAACTTATATCTCGCTTATGGTTAGTCCTACATGAAAAATGCAAAAAACTATTTTGTAGGAAATTTTATCAGCTTTAATTTTAGTAAAAAAATAAAAATTGATAGGAGTAACTGTTTTCGAGATATAAGCAAGAAACCAAAAAACTGTCACCTTAATTAAGCGTTTGCATACAAGCAAATTTAGTACTATTAGTATTATTATTATTAAGGTTATTGTTATTAGTATGACGATTAAAGACGACTCTGAAACCTTTAGTGACTTTTATATCTTCTCCTTTTTCCTCTACTAAAGTGTTAAACACAATTTATTTAGTTTAATTTCAGTATTTCAAACATTTTATTTTAAAGCAAATTTTTGTTAAATATTATTTATATCCATCTTTATAACTCGCTTATACTTGGTCCTACAAGAAAAATGCAAATAACTATTGTGTAGGAAATTTTATCAGCTTTAATTTTAGTAAAAAGATAAAAAATGATAGGAGTAACTGTTTTCGAGATATAAGCAAGAAACCAAAAAACTGTCACCTTAATTAAGCGTTTGCATACAAGCAAATTTAGTACTATTAGTATTATTATTATTAATGTTATTGTTATTAGTATGACGATTAAAGACGGCTCTGAAACCTTTAGTGACTTTTATGTCTTCTCCTTTTTCCTCTACTAAAGTGTTAAACACAATTAATTTAGTTTAATTTCAGTATTTCAAACATTTTATTTTAAAGCAAATTTTTGTTAAATATTATTTATATCCAACTCTATAACTCGCTTATGGTTGGTCTTACAAAAGAAATGCAAATAACTATTTTGTAGGAAATTTTATCAGCTTTAATTTTGAAGGACAGATAAAAATTGATAGGAGTAATTGTTTTTGAGATATAAGCAAAAAACCAAAGTGAAAACTGTTACAGTTACTGAACAAAAATGTAATTCAGTTTTCAATGTTTGAGACGAAGACGAAAATGCATCATTTAAAAACGATTCTGAAGACTTCAGTGACTTTTATGTCACCTCCTTTTTCTTCTAATAAAGTATTGGACCCAATAAATTAAGTGTATTTTAACTCACAAGACATTTTTTGTTAAAGCACATTTTTTTAAATATTAATTATTTTCAAACTTATATCTCGCTTATGGTTAGTCCTACATAGAAAATGCAAATAACTATTTTGTAGGAAATTTTATCAGCTTTAATTTTAGTAAAAAAATAAAAATTGATAGGAGTAACTGTTTTCGAAATATCAGCAAGAAACTGTTACCTTAATTAAGCGCTTGCATATAAGCAAATTTAGTAATATTAGTATTATTATTATTAATGTTATTGTTATTAATATGACGACTAAAAACGACTCTCAAGACTTTGGTGACTTTTATGTCTTCTCCTTTTCCCTCTACTAAAGTGTTAGTCTTAATTAATTTAGTTTAATTTCGGTTTTTCAAACATTTTATTTTAAAGCAAATTTTTGTTAAAGATTATTTATATCCAACTCTATAACTCGCTTATGGTTGGTCCTACAAGAAAAATGCAAATAACTATTTTGTAGGAAATTTTTTCAGCTTTAATTTTAGTAAAAAATAAAAATTGTTTGGAGTAAATGTTTTCGAGATATAAGCAAAAAACCAAAAAAATTGTTACCTTAAATAAGCGCTTGCATATAAGCAAATTTATTACTACTAGTATTGTTATTATAAATGTTATTGTTATTAATATGACAACTAAAGACAACTCTAAGACTTTAGTGGCTTTTATGTCTCCTCCTTTTTCCTCTACTAAAATGTTAGACCCAATTAATATTGTTTAATTTCAGTTTTTCATACATTTTATTTTAAAGCAAATTTTTGTTAATGATTATTTATATCCAACTCTATATAAATTAATTGGGTCTAACGCTTTAGTAGAGGAAAAAGGAGGAGACGTAAAATTCACCAAAGCTGATAAAATTTCCTACAAAATAGCTATTTGCATTTTTCTTGTAGGACCAACCATAAGCGAGTTATAGAGTTGGATATAAATAATCTCTAACAAAAATTTGCTTTAAAATAAAATGTTTGAAAAACCGAAATTAAACTAAATTAATTAAGATTAACACTTTAGTAGAGGAAAAAGGAGAAGACATAATAGTCACCAAAGTCCTGAAAGTCGTTTTTAGTCGTCA
>NC_087397.1:13852500-13907500 GCF_031307605.1 Tribolium castaneum
TTCTCGTTTGGGGGCATAAAATCGTTTGAAATTAACAGTTCTGGTCAAAACTATAACGTAAATTATTTCTTTGAGACCAAATTTAAAGTTTTCATTAAGTTTTATACAAGTTTGCTCTATTCTAAGCAAAGGAGTAATCAGGATAAACTGCTTTTATTCAAAGTAATACATAATTTGCAGTTTTCAGCCAGAATAAGACGTTTTAATCTTTTTAATGTAAGTTTTTGTATTCAAAACAAAGGATCGTCTAAAGTAAGCAGTTTTTGTTCAGACTGAAACGTAATTCGAATTTCTGTGCCTGAATAAGGGGTTTTCAGTTACTTTGATGTAAGGTTTCTTGTTTGTAACAATGAATTAACGAAAATAATTGGTTTTTATCCTAACTTTGGCATGAATCGTTTTTAAAAGGCGAAATAAGATGTTTTTCCTCTGTTCAGTGAAAGTTTACTCGTTTCAAAGCATAGAACCGTTTGAAGTTAAGAGCTCTCGTTAAGACTATAACGCAAATCTTTTGTTTTGTGCTAAAATAAGACGTTTTTAGTCAGTTTGATATAAGTTTTCTTGTTCAAAGCAAAATATTGTCGAAAATCAACCGATTTTGTCTAAACTGATACAAAATTCGGTGGTTTGTGTCCGAATAGAAAGTTTTCAGATTCTTTAATGTTAGGTTTGCTGCTTCGAACAAAGAATCAACGAAAATATTTTGTTTTAATACAAACTGCAATATAAAATGTCTTTATAGGACAAAACATGATGTTTGGCATCTGTTTAATAAAAATTTACTCGTTTGGAAGCATAAAATCATTCCAAATAAGTTATTCTCGTCGAAACTATAATGTAATTAGTATTTTGTGCTAGAATACAGCGTTTTTGTTAGATTTTTAACAATTTCGTCTATTTTGAGCAATGAAACGAATAGGATTAGCTGCCTTTATCCAAAGTGATACATAAATTGCTCTTTTATGCCAGATTAAAACGTTTTTAGTCTGTTCGATATAAGTTTTCTTGTTCAAAGCAAAAGATCGTCTAAAATAAGCCGTTTTTGTTTGAACTGATAAACAATTCAGACTGAGAGTCAACAAAAATAATTTGTTTTAATTCAAACTGATACTTTTTGACCCTATAAGAGTCCTATAAGAGTCCGAGATACGCCGTTCTCGTCGAGTCTTTAACGTAATTCGTTTTTTTGTGTCAGAATACGACGTTTTCTGTCTGTTTAATATAATTTTTTAATAATAATAATAATAATAATAATAACAATAATAATAATAATAATAATAATAATAATAATAGTAATAGTAACAAAAGTAATAATAATGTTAATACTTTTAATAAGGAAATATGAAGCTTATTTTGTGTGTTACATGAGCGTTTTCTCATTTCTATGCAAAAGATCAAGTGTGATCTGTGTTTTTAGGCAAGAAATTGTCTAAAATAAATCACTCATTTTAAAACTGGTATAAAGACATTTACTATACAAAAGTTATAATCGGTTTTTAATAATAATAATAATAATAATATAAACAATAACAATAATAATAATAATAGTAATAATAATAATAATAATAATAATAATAATAGTAGTAAATAATAATAATAATACTTATAATAATGAATTTCTTTCTAAATTAAAGCTTAGTTTTTCTAAGCAAAAATGAAGCTTATTTTGTGTTATCTGAGCCTTTTCTCATTTCTATGCAAGAGATCATCTGTGATCTGTGTTTTTAGGCAAGAAATTGTCTAAAATTAATAACTCATTTTAAAACTGGTATAAAAACATTTACTATACAAAAGTTATAATCGGTTTTTAATAATAATAATAATAATAATAATAATAATAATAATAATAATAATAATAATAATAGTAATAATAATAATAAAAATAATAGTAATAATAATAATAATAAAAATAATAATAGTAATAAAAGTAAGCTTAGTTTTCTAAGCACAAATGAAGCTTATTTTGTGTTATATGAGCGTTTTCTCATTTCTATGCAAGAGATCATCTGTGATCTGTGTTTTTAGGCAAGAAATTGTCTAAAATTATTAACTCATTTTAAAACTGGTATAAAAACATTTACTACACAAAAGTTAATAATAATAATAATAATAATAATAATAATAATAATAATAATAATAATAATAATAGTAATAATAATAATAATACTTTTAATAAGGAAAAATAAAGCTTATTTTGTGTGTTACATGAGCGTTTTCTCATTTCTATGCAAAAGATCATGTGTGATCTGTGTTTTTAGGCAATCTAAGCAATTTTATAGTTTTTAGGCAAGAAATCGTCTAAAATAAATCACTCATTTTAAAACTGGTATAAAAACATTTACTATACAAAAGTTAATAATAATAATAATAATAATGATAATAATACTTATAATAATGAATTTCTTTCTAAATTAAAGCTTAGTTTTTCTAAGCAAAAATGAAGCTTATTTTGTGTTATCTGAGCGTTTTCTCATTTCTATGCAGGAGATCATCTGTGATCTGTGTTTTTAGGCAAGAAATTGTCTAAAATTAATAACTCATTTTAAAACTGGTATAAAAACATTTACTATACTGTAAATGAAACTCGGAATTCACCCAAAAACTAATTTATTAGCAAATTAGATTCAACAACGACATTGACACTTCCACCGTGTCCTTCCAACTAACTAGGCGTTGCCCGTACGCGCCTCACGCGTCATCATTTCCCGCCAATTTCACCAGCAGCGCCCCCTTCACTTAACAGTCGGCCACGCTTCCGTGTTCCACGTCCTCGGGGAACCACCGGTGTTTCTAAAACAAGTAATTAACCAATACCATGTATCCGAGCCGTAGTATGCATCTACAGCCCGAGTCCCACTTAAGAACTATTTATAAACAACCTGAAAATAATCATAATCGTGTTTCTCACGTTGAGAATGAATCTGAAAATAATCATAATCGTGTTTCTCACGTTGAGAATGAATCTGAAAATAACCATAATCGTGTTTCTCACGTTGAGAATTAATTAAGAACAACAATAAGAACACCAACAACAACAATAAGAACACCAACACCAACAAGATCAGTAACCTCAACAATAAGTAGAAGAACAATAAGAAGAACAAGAACAATAACAACAACAACAAATCATTAACTCATGAGTTTCAACGTAAAGCGCTTAAAAACAACATTTGGGCCCAAAATCGTGAGTTCACGTTGAACTTCACTCAGCTTCACAGCGAACTCAGTCATTCGTCACTGACATCGCCTATTGTTTCGTCTCCACTCGTCGTGGCGACAACGTAATGTCTCAATTTGTCCACTGAGTGAACACCCTCATATCGTTTTTGGGAACGCGTCGCCCCCGGCATGTCCGTCACGACGTACCTATCGTAGTCGAGCACTTTCTGAATTCGGTACGGTCCCGAATATTTAGGTAACAGCTTCCGACTTTTGCCCTCGTTTGAAGCTCGCGTGGTGCGTACCAACACGAGATCACCTGCATTAAATCTCTTTGGGGCACAGCGTCGCTTGTCATAACGCTCTTTTTGCTTCTGCTGTTCCTTTTCGACACGCTGAGCAACGTCTGCTCGTGTCCGTGGCAAATCACCATCATGAACACCCTCTGTCACCACGTTGGTGAGGATTGAGTCATTAGCATGTCGAGGTGTATACCCCAACAACAATTCGTATGGACTTTTGCCCGTAGTCGAATTCGGCGTAGAATTAATACCCCAACTAATTCTACTCACAAAGTCATCCCATTTCTCTTCTTCTCTCGAGCTAGCAGCAAGCTGAGATAAAATCGTACGATTTAATCGCTCCACCTGGCCATTAGCCCGTGGTGTGGCAGTCGCGGTTAGTACTAATTTAACGTTTAAATCGGTACAATGTGTCTTAAACTTTTTGCTAGAAAAACAAGCCCCACGATCGGCTATTATACGTTTAGGTACACCAAACATTCCTGTAAGAGAAGCTAAAAATGATAAAACAGGGCCCACCTTAGTATTAGGCACGGCCCTGAGAAAGACAAATTTAGTAAATGCATCGATAATAGCTAAAAGATAAGAATTATGTGATTAGCTCTTTACAAATGGTCCCAAATGATCCATGTGCAATGTGTCAAATGGTTGCGAATTCTTAGGTATGGGATTCAAAAAGCCTGGCTGCTTTCCTCCGGCTTCCTTATTGTAGAGACACTCCAAGCAGCTAGAAATATATTTATGAACATACCTCCGCATTGAAGGAAACCAATAAGATTTCGACACAGATGCCAAAGTTTTCTCATTCGATAAATGGCCAATTCCATCGTGGTGTGCTAATAAAATCTGGCGTCTTACCGCTTTTGGTACGACCCATTTTAATCCTGACTCAGTCTGTTTGAATACTCGACCATCTTTTAGTTTATACTCTTTGTGAATGGCACGCTCTTCAGCGTTCGTCGGTGATTTTTCCAATATTTCCTTCAACAATGCGCATCTCGCATCCTTCATTTGAACACCTAAAATCCAATCATCATCGTTAACATTAATGTGCAACACTTCCACTGAAGGCTCCGAAGGATCTAATACCGGGTTTCTACTCAAAGCGTCAACGTGACTCATTTTACTGCCAGGTCTGTATTCTACAGTAAAGTCGAACTCAGAAGTCAACAACCACCATCACCCAATTCGTGGAATCAAATCTCTCTTGGTAAGGGTTGTTCGTAAAGCATTACAGACTGTGATCACCTTGAATTGAAGCCCCAACAAGTATACTCGATAATGTTTGAGAGAACAGACCACCGCTAGCGTTTCTAGCTCGTACGAGTGGTACCTTTGTTCCTCTTTGGTCGTCTGTCG
Source organism: Tribolium castaneum (assembly GCF_031307605.1). Lineage (NCBI taxonomy): Eukaryota > Metazoa > Arthropoda > Insecta > Coleoptera > Tenebrionidae > Tribolium > Tribolium castaneum. The sequence continues at coordinate 13,857,321 of NC_087397.1, forward strand.
GCTGAAAAACATAACTGGACGCAAAGATCCATCACCTTGTCGTTGCAACAGAATGCCACCAATTCCAACTTTAGAAGCGTCAGTGTGTAACTCCGTTTCAGCTTCCGCGTCGTAAATTGCAAGAACTGGTCTGCTCGTCAAGATGTCTTTTAAAGTCTGAAAAGCCCGCTCTTGTGCTTCTTCCCAAACAAATGCACTGCCTTTCTTTAGGAGACTCGTCAAACTGTTTGCTATTGTTGCGTAATCTTTCACGTACTTTCGAAAGTACCCACACAAACCTAAGAATTGCCTAAGTTTGTGTACGTCTGTTGGTTTGGGAAAAGCTGTCACTGCTTTGATTTTTGTCTCGCCTGGCTTAATGCCTTCCGCACTGATCTCATGCCCTAAATACTCTATTTGACTTCCAAAGAAGCAACATTTACTCAGCTTTAGAGTCAATCCGAACTGTCGAAGCAATTGAAACACCGTTCGTAAATTGTTAAGACCTGTTTCAAAGTCTTTGGAAGGTATCAGAAGATCATCTATGTAACAAAAAGCGGTCTGAAACCGTAATGGACCCAACACCTTATTCATAGCTCGCTGAAACACTGCCGGAGCGTTGGCTAGACCAAAAGGCATGCGGACAAACTCGTAATGCCCATCAGGCGTAACAAATGCTGTCTTTGGAATCGATTCGGTGGCCATTGGGATCTGATAGTACCCACTCGCGAGATCTAGTGTGGTGAAAAACTTTGCACCGTTTAGTTTATCCAAATGTTCGTCTACTCGTGGTAACGGAAAGCGATCTTTGATTGTTTTCGAATTTAATTGCCGATAGTCAACACACATACGGTGTTGCCCATCTTTCTTCCGCACCAACAATATGGGACTCGAATATGGCGAGTCTGATTCTCGTATGACTCCGCTACCTAACAAGTCATTTACTATATCTCGAACAATTCTTCTTTCGTGATGCGATAACCGATAAGGACGATAAACTATTTCCGCTACATTTCGTGCAAAACAATCTCGAAATTCGTTAACGAGTTGTAACAATTGCTCGAACTGAGCCGGGTCTAGATTCTTATTGACTTGTGTAAGAAGTTCCCACCGTTGAAAACTCTTTACCTCAACCTTCCCCACAGAAAACACACTCACCGTCGTAGCTGTCCTTTCCTGCTCGCAAGGCTCAGATCTCGCAACGATTTGCGCCTTTCGATAGACCAGATCTTGGTGCGATAGATTGCGAACGGTCACTAGGCCTCCATCACATGTGACACACCGATGAACAACGTGTTCGAACCCTGGTCTCGGACGTTGACACCCTTCAACGTAATAAGCTCCTTTCCACCCATCGTCTTTTGCCTTGATTCGTATGCAACCAATGGATTGAGGAGGGATCACTGTTTCCTCTTCCGCCCAAAGTGCAACTTTTCGTGTCGGAAGTTGGCCTAGAAATGCTTGGATCGATTCGTTGTTTCCGTCAACTACTCTCACAGCTTCCTCATTTGCTATAATCGTATTAGCACCCGCATTCAGGAAGGTCTGTCCCACTATGACAGGCACACGTTGTGCACTGTCTTCGACGATCAAAGCTTTTACGTTTGCCTTGACAAGATCCACTTCTAGCTCTACTTCGACTTCCCCATGCACTTTGGTGATTCCCTGGCCATAACCACGAATCAAATGTAAACTTGGCTGCCACATCAGTCCCAATTCTCTAGCAACACTTTGCTTGACAAGGACCGGTTCAGCTCCTGAGTCAATGTAAGCTCGCGTCGGCTTACCATTGACCTTAATGTCTATGTAATAATTCTTATTATTACTTGCGTCAGCTACACTTGTCGTTAGTGCCTGCTTAGACATGTTTTCTTTTACTACGTTACCACGTCGGCACTCAGCATCCACATGTCCAATGCGACCACATTTCTTGCACTCAATTCTTGGTTTCGGGCACTTTGTCGCAACATGTCCTCGATTACGACAATTGTAACACCGAACTGACGAATACAGTTTTTGTGCTTCGACTCGACTTGGAAGGAACCTCCTCCTTTCCCGAGGCACCTGCTTTGCGAGCGTATCCCGCTTGTCACCTTCGGATCTCAGAGTCGACAAATACTCAGCGTACAAGCTTTCGGGTGTAACGTAACGCCCTGCTCTAGCCCCATTTCTGAGAGTCACGTCAGTGATTCCATCAATAAGACAGGAGACTGCATTCGTTCCTGTTATGTCACAAGCCTGCAACAGATTTAATTTCCCAAAATAATATTGTGCCCAGGTTTCCCCATCTTCCTTCACCCTATTCACTAGCTTACGAAGTGTGGAAGCATAATCGTGGTGATCGGGGAAGGTGGCTTGTAACAAACGTTTCCATTCATCCCAGCTCCGGTCGTATGCTGAGGGATCGAGATTGTCGTACCACTCCTTGGCCAACCCCTTGAGTCGACTTATCATGCCGTAAATCGTTGTACGTTCGTCCCAACCGTTCACGAGAGCCAACTGGTCAATTTTATGCAACCACTTAGTGGTACTAAAATTGGGGTTTCCTGGAGCGAATTCAGGAATCAGGTCACTTTTAATGCCAACTTGTCCTGATGTGTGCTCAAAATTGCGGTTTAGCAAACGTCGATTCAAGTTTTCCACGAGTTGCTCAAGTCTCGCGATTCTAGCGGACTCGGCCGAAACTGGGGGTGAATTTACTGTACTGGAGACCCCAGGCGCGGACCTTTTCGGCCGTGGCTCATCGTCACTTGAGTCCGAGTCGTCCGAGTCCACATTTCCTCGGTACCTGTGACGCCCCATTGCGAAAATCTCACCAGAAAACTTTTCGCGCCTTTTGAGCCACACCCAAATGAAAATTGACAGCGTGTGGTTGCGTAACTCCTAGAACTCGTCAGAAATCAGAAAAACCAGATAAATTCGGCTAGCACCCGATTGATTTGTTCGATTTCAAGTCGTAAAACACAATTTTGTTACGAATGAAACGGTACAGATTCCCAAAACTTCAATTTTTGGCCCTTGCCTTGGCCACCCACAAATTCCTCACAAAATCACCACAATTCACCACTCTCTATCGGAAACGATTATTTGAGCAATATCCTACCGCTGCTCTGTAAATGAAACTCGGAATTCACCCAAAAACTAATTTATTAGCAAATTAGATTCAACAACGACATTGACACTTCCACCGTGTCCTTCCAACTAACTAGGCGTTGCCCGTACGCGCCTCACGCGTCATCATTTCCCGCCAATTTCACCAGCAGCGCCCCCTTCACTTAACAATACAAAAGTTAAAATCGGTTTTTAATAATAATAATAGTAATAATAATAATAAAAATAATAGTAATAATAATAATAATAATAATAATAATAATAATAAAAGTAAGCTTAGTTTTCTAAGCAAAAATGAAGCTTATTTTGTGTGTTATATGAATGTTTTCTCATTTCTATGCAAGAAATCATCTGTGATCTGTGTTTTTAGGCAAGAAATTGTCTAAAATTAATAACTCATTTTAAAACTGGTATAAAAACATTTACTATACAAAAGTTATAATCGGTTTTTAATAATACCAATTATAATAATAATAATAATAATAATAACAATTATAATAATAATAATAATAATAATAATAAAAATAATAATAGTAGTAATAAAAGTAAGCATTGTTTTCTAAGCAAAAATGAAGCTTATATTGTGTTATATGAGCGTTTTCTCATTTCTATGCAAAAGATAATGTGTGATCTGTGTTTGTAGGCAATCTAAGCCATTTAATAGTTTTTAGGCAAGAAACTGGCTAAAATTAATCACTCATTTTAAAACTGGTATAAAAACAATACTATACAAAAGTTATAATCGGTTTTTAATAATACTAATAATAATAAGCACATTTTTTTTTTAAATAATAATTATTTTCAAACTTATATCTCGCTTATGGTTAGTCCTACATAAAAAATGCAAATAACTATTTTGTAGGAAATTTTATCAGCTTTAATTTTAGTAAAAAGATAAAAATTGATAGGAGTAACTGTTTTCGAAATATACGCAAGAAACTGTTACCTTAATTAAGCGCTTGCATATAAGCAAATTTAGTACTATTAGTATTATTATTATTAATGTTATTGTTATTAATATGACGACTAAAAACGACTCTGAAGACTTTGGTGACTTTTATGTCTTATCCTTTTTCCTCTACTAAAGTGTTAGTCTTAATTAATTTAGTTTAATTTCGGTTTTTCAAACATTTTATTTTAAAGCAAATTTTTGTTAAAGATTATTTATATCCAACTCTATAACTCGCTTATGGTTAGTCCTACAAGAAAAATGCAAATAACTATTTTGTAGGAAATTTTATCAGCTTGAATTTTGAAAAAAAAGATAAAAATTGATAGGAGTAACTGTTTTCGAGATATAAGCGAAAAACCAATAAGAAAACTGTAACTGTTACTGAACAAAAATGTAATTCAGTTTTCAATGTTTGAGACAAAGACGAAAATGCAGCATTTAAAATCGACTCTGAAGACTTCAGTGACTTTTATGTCACCTCCTTTTTCTTCTAATAAAGTATTGGACCCATTAAATTAAGTGTATTTTAAATCACAAGACATTTTCTGTTAAAGCACTTTTTTTTTAAATATTAATTATTTTCAAACTTACATCTCGCTTATGGTTAGTCCTATATAAAAAATGCAAATTACTATTTTGTAGGAAATTTTATCAGCTTTAATTCTAGTAAAATGATAAAAATTAATAGGAGTAACTGTTTTCGAGATATAAGCAAGAAACCAAAAAACTGTCACCTTAATTAAGCGTTTGCATACAAGCAAATTTAGTACTATTAGTATTATTATTATTAATGTTATTGTTATTAGTATGACGACTAAAGACGACTCTGCAACCTTTAGTGACTTTTATGTCTTCTCCTTTTTCCTCTACTAAAGTGTTAGACACAATTAATTTAGTTTAATTTCAGTATTTCAAACATTTTATTTTAAAGCAAATTTTTTTTAAATATTATTTATATCCATCTTTATAACTCGCTTAAACTTGGTCCTACAAGAAAAATGCAAATAACTATTTTGTAGGAAATTTTATCAGCTTTAATTTTAGTAAAAAGATAAAAATTGCTAGGAGTAACTGTTTTCGAGATATAAGCAAGAAACCAAAAAACTGTTACCTTAATAAAGCGCTTGCATATAAGCAAATTTAGTACTATTACTATTATTATTATTAATGTTATTGTTATTAATATGACGACTAAAAACGACTCTCAAGACTTTGGTGACTTTTATGTCTTCTCCTTTTTCCTATACAAAAGTGTTAGACTCAATTAATTTAGTTTAATTTCGGTTTTTCAAACATTTTATTTTAAAGCAAATTTTTGTTAAAGATTATTTATATCCAACTCTATAACTCGCTTATGGTTGGTCCTACAAGAAAAATGCAAATAACTATTTTGTAGGAAATTTTATCAGCTTTAATTTTAGTAAAAAGATAAAAATTGATAGGAGTAACTGTTTTCGAGATATAAGCAAGAAACCAAAAAACTGTAACCTTAATTAAGCGCTTGCATATAAGCAAATTTAGTACTAAAAACCACTCTGAAGACTTTGGTGACTTTTGTCTTCTCTTTTTTCCTCTACTAAAGTGTTAGACCCAATTAATTTGGTTTAATATCGGTTTTTTAAACATTTTATTTTAAAGAAAATTTTTGTTAAAGATTATTTATATCCAACTCTATAACTCACTTATGGTTGGTCCTACAAAAAAATGCAAATAACTATTTTGTAGGAAATTTTATCAGCTTTAATTTTGAAAAAGAGATAAAAATTGATAGGAGTAACTGTTTTCGAGATATAAGCAAGAAACCAAAAAACTGTTACCATAATTAAGCGTTTGCATATAAGCAAATTTAGTACTATTAGTATTATTATTATTAATGTTATTGTTATTAATATGGCGACTAAAGACGACTCTGAAACATTTAGTGACTTTTATGTCTTCTCCTTTTTCCTCTACTAAAGTGTTAGACACAATTAATTTAGTTTAATTCCGGTTTTTCAAGCATTTTATTTTAAAGCAAATTTTTGATAAATATTATTTATATCCAACTCTATAACTCGTTTATGCTTGGTCCTGCAAGAAAAATGTAAACAAGTATTTTGTTGGAAATTTTATTAGCTTTAATTTTGAAAGAAAGATAAAAATTGATAGGAGTAACTGTTTTCGAGATATAAGCAAAAAACCAATAAGAAAACTGTAACTGTTACTGAACAAAAATGTAATTCAGTTTTCAATGTTTGAGACGAAGACGAAAATGCAGCATTTAAAATCGACTTTAAAGACTTCAGTGACTTATATGTCACCTCCTTTTTCTTCTAATAAAGTATTGAACCTAATAAATTAAGTGTATTTTAAGTCACAAAATATTTTCTGTTAAAGCACTTTTTTTTTAAATATTAATTATTTTCAAACTTATATCTCGCTTATGGTTAGTCCTACATGAAAAATGCAAATAACTATTTCATAGGAAATTTTATCAGCTTTAATTTTAGTAAATAGATAAAAATTGATAGGAGTAACTGTTTTCGAGATATAAGCAAGAAACTGTTACCTTAATTAAGCGCTTGCATATAAGCAAATTCCTCCACCCATGAGCGAGATATAAGTTTGAAAATAATTAATATTTAAAAAAAAAGTGCTTTAACAGAAAATGTCTTGTGATTTAAAATACACTTAATTTAATGAGTCCAATACTTTATTAGAAGAAAAAGGAGGTGACATAAAAGTCACTGAAGTCTTCAGAGTCGATTTTAAATGCTGCATTTTCGTCTTCATCTCAAACATTGAAAACTGAATTACATTTTTGTTCAGTAACAGTTACAGTTTTCTTATTGGTTTTTTGCTTATATCTCGAAAACAGTTACTCCTATCAATTTTTATCTTTCTTTTAAGATTAAAGCTGATAAAATTTCCTACAAAATAGTTATTTGCATTTTTCTTGTAGGACCAACCATAAGCGAGTTATAGAGTTGGATATAAATAATATTTAACAAAAACTTGCTTTATAATAAAATGTTTGAAAAACTAAAATTAAACTAAATTAATTGTGTCTAACACTTTAGTAGAGGAAAAAGGAGAAGACATAAAAGTCACTAAATGTTTCAGAGTCGTCTTTAGTCGTCATATTAATAACAATAACATTAATAATAATAATACTAATAGTACTAAATTTGCTTATATGCAAACGCTTAATTAAGGTAACAGTTTTTTGGTTTCTTGCTTATATCTCGAAAACAGTTACTCCTATCAATTTTTATTTTTTTTTTCAAAATCAAAGCTGATAAAATTTTCTACAAAATAGTTATTTGCATTTTTTTGTAGGACCAACCATAAGCGAGTTATAGAGTTGGATATAAATAATCTTTAACAAAAATTTGCTTTAAAATAAAATGTTTGAAAAACCGATATTAAACTAAATTAATTTGGTCTAACACATTAGTAGAGGAAAAAGGAGAAGACATAAAAGTCACCAAGGTCTTCAGAGTTGTTTTTAGTACAAAATTTGCTTATAAGCAAACGCTTAATTAAGGTAACAGTTTTTTGGTTTCTTGCTTATATCTCGAAAACCGTTACTCCTATCAATTTTAATCTTTTTACTAAAATTAAAGCTGATAAAATTTCCTACAAAATAGTAATTTGCATTTTTTATGTAGGACTAACCATAAGCGAGATATAAGTTTGAAAATAATTAATATTTTAAAAAAAAGTGCTTTAACAGAAAATGTCTTGTGATTTAAAATACACTTAATTTAATGAGTCCAATACTTTATTAGAAGAAAAAGGAGGTGACATAAAAGTCACTGAAGTCTTCAGAGTCGATTTTAAATGCTGCATTTTCGTCTTCATCTCAAACATTGAAAACTGAATTACATTTTTGTTCAGTAACAGTTACAGTTTTCTTATTGGTTTTTTGCTTATATCTCGAAAACAGTTACTCCTATCAATTTTTATCTTTCTTTCAAGATTAAAGCTGATAAAATTTCCTACAAAATAATTATTTGCATTTTTCTTGTTGGACCAACCATAAGCGAGTTATAGAGTTGGATATAAATAATATTTAACAAAAACTTGCTTTAAAATAAAATGTTTGAAAAACTAAAATTAAACTAAATTAATTGTGTCTAACACTTTAGTAGAGGAAAAAGGAGAAGACATAAAGGTCACTAAAGGTTTCAGAGTCGTCTTTAGTCGTCATATTAATAAAAATAACATTAATAATAATAATACTAATAGTACTAAATTTGCTTACATGCAAACGCTTAATTAAGGTAACAGTTTCTTGCTTATATCTCGAAAACAGTTACTTCTATCAATTTTTTTCTTTTTACTAAAATTAAAGCTGATAAAATTTCCTACAAAATAGTTATTTGCATTTTTCATGTAGGACTAACCATAAGCGAGATATAAGTTTGAAAATAATTAATATTTAAAAAAAAAGAGCTTTAACAGAAAATGTTTTGTGATTTAAAATACACTTAATTTATTAGGTTCAATACTTTATTAGAAGAAAAAGGAGGTGATATATAAGTCACTGAAGTCGTCAGAGTCGATTTTAAATGCTGCATTTTCGTCTTCGTCTCAAACATTGAAAACTGAATTACATTTTTGTTCAGTAACAGTTACAGTTTTCTTATTGGTTTTTTGCTTATATCTCGAAAACAGTTACTCCTATCAATTTTTATCTTTCTTTCAAAATTAAAGCTAATAAAATTTCCTACAAAATAGTTATTTGCATTTTTCTTGTAGGACCAACCATAACCGAGTTATAGAGTTGGATATAAATAATATTTAACAAAAACTTGCTTTAAAATAAAATGTTTGAAAAACTAAAATTAAACTAAATTAATTGTGTCTAACACTTTAGTAGAGGAAAAAGGAGAAGACATAAAAGTCACTAAAGGTTTCAGAGTCGTCTTTAATCGTCATATTAATAACAATAACATTAATAATAATAATACTAATAGTACTAAATTTGCTTATATGCAAACGCTTAATTAAGGTAACAGTTTTTTGGTTTCTTGCTTATATCTCGAAAACAGTTACCTATATCAATTTTTATCTTTTTACTAAAATTAAAGCTGATAAAATTTCCTACAAAATAGTTATTTGCATTTTTCATGTAAGACTAACCATAAGCGAGATATAAGTTTAAAAATTATTAATATTTAAAAAAAAAGTGCTTTAACAGAAAATGTCTTGTGATTTAAAATACACTTAATTTATTGGGTCCAATACTTTATTAGAAGAAAAAGGAGGTGACATAAAAGTCGCTGAAGTCTTCAGAGTCGATTTTAAATGCTGCATTTTCGTCTTCGCCTCAAACATTGAAAACTGAATTACATTTTTGATCAGTAACTGTAACAGTTTTCACTTTGGTTTTTTGCTTATATCTCAAAAACAATTACTTAAATCAATTTTTATCTATCTTTCAAAATTAAAGCTGATAAAATTTCCTACAAAATAGTTATTTGCATTTCTTTTGTAAGACCAACCATAAGCGAGTTATAGAGTTGGATATAAATAATTTTTAACAAAAATTTGCTTTAAAATAAAATGTTTGAAAAACCGAAATTAAGCTAAATTAATTGAGTCTAACACTTTAGTATAGGAAAAAGGAGAAGACATAAAAGTCACCAAAGTCTTCACAGTCGTTTCTAGTTGTCATATTAATAACAATAACATCAATAATAATAATACTAATAGTACTAAATTTGCTTATATGCAAGCGCTTAATTAAGGTAACAGTTTTTTGGTTTCTTGCTTATATCTCGAAAACAGTTACTCCTATCAATTTTTATCTTTTTACTAAAATTAAAGCTGATAAAATTTCCTACAAAATAGTTATTTGCATTTTTCATGTATAGCTAACCATAAGCGAGATATAAGTTTGAAAATAATTAATATTTAAAACAAAGTAATTCAGTTTTCAATGTTTGAGACGAAGACGAAAATGCAGCATTTAAAAACGACTTTGAAGACTTCAGTGACTTTTATGTCACTTTCTTTTTCTTCTAATAAAGTATTGGACCCAATAAATTAAGTGTATTTTAAATCACAAGGCATTTTCTGCTAAAGCACATTTTTTTTATTAATGTTATTTAATGTTATTTGTGGTGGCGGGTGCTTATCCAATAAGACACATAGGTGCTTTTAATAGTTTAATGAATAAATTAAAAAAGTGAACAATTTGAGGAGAAACTTATTGCACTGCCCGGAGTAGGTACGTCTATATGCGACGACGTTCGTACCACTTCTCTCGAGGGTTGGAGAACCTGAGGGAAAGGTCTGGTCTCTCAAGGACCCAAACAGAGCAGGTAGTTTTTCAAATACACTTCATATTGTTATTAATATTACGACTAAAGACAACTCTGAAACCTTTCGTGACTTTTATGTCTTTTCTTTTTTCCTCTACTAAAGTGTTAGACACAATTAAATTAGTTTAATTTTAGTTTTTCAAACACTTTATTTTAAAGCAAGTTTTTGTTAAATATTATTTATATCCAACTCTATAACTCGCTTATGGTTGGTCCTACAAGAAAAATGCAAATAACTATTTTGTAGGAAATTTTATCAGCTTTAATTTTAAAAGAAAAATAAAAATTGATAGGAGTAACTGTTTTCGAGATATAAGCAAAAAACCAATAAGAAAACTGTAACTGTTACTGAACAAAAATGTAATTCAGTTTTCAATGTTTGAGACGAAGACGAAAATGCAGCATTTAAAAACGACTTTGAAGACTTCAGTGACTTTTATGTCACTTTCTTTTTCTTTTAATTAAGTATTGGACCCAATAAATTAAGTGTATTTTAAATCACAAGACATTTTCTGTTAAAGCACTTTTTTTTTAAATATTAATTATTTTCAAACTTATATCTCGCTTATGGCTAGTCCTACATGAAAAATGCAAATAACTATTTTGTAGGAAATTTTATTAGCTTTAATTTTGGTAAAAAAATAAAAATTGATAGGAGGAACTGTTTTCGAGATATAAGCAAGAAACGAAAAAACTGTTACCTTAATTAAGCGCTTGCATATAAGCAAATTTAGTACTATTAGTATTATTATTATTAATGTTATTGTTATTAATATGACGACTAAAAACGACTCTGAAGACTTTGGTGACTTTTATGTCTTCTCCTTTTTCCTATACTAAAGTGTTAGACTCAATTAATTTAGTTTAATTTCGGTTTTTCAAACATTTTATTTTAAAGCTAATTTTTGTTAAAGATTATTTATATCCAACTCTATAACTCGCTTATGGTTGGTCTTACAAAAGAAATGCAAATAACTATTTTGTAGGAAATTTTATCAGCTTTAATTTTGAAAGAAAGATAAAAATTGATAGAAGTAATTGTTTTCGAGATATAAGCAAAAAACCAAAGTGAAAACTGTTACAGTTACTGAACAAAAATGTAATTCAGTTTTCAATGTTTGAGACGAAGGCAAAAATGCAGCATTTAAAAACGACTCTGAAGACTTCAGCGACTTTTATGTCACCTCCTTTTTCTTCTAATAAAGTATTGGACCCAATAAATTAAGTGTGTTTTAAATCACAAGACATTTTTTGTTAAAGCACTTTTTTTTTAAATATTGATTATTTTCAAACTTATATCCCGCTTATGGTTAGTCCTACATGAAAAATGCAAAAAACCATTTTGTAGGAAATTTTATCAGCTTTAATTTTAGTAAAAAGATAAAAATTGATAGGAGTAACTGTTTTCGAGATATAAGCAAGAAACCAAAAAACTGTCACCTTAATTAAGCGTTTGCATACAAGCAAATTTAGTACTATTAGTATTATTATTATTAAGGTTATTGTTATTAGTTTGACGATTAAAGACGACTCTGAAATCTTTAGTGACTTTTATGTTTTCTCATTTTTCCTCTACTAAAGTGTTAGACACAATTAATTTAGTTTAATTTCAGTATTTCAAACATTTTATTTTAAAGCAAATTTTTGTTAAATATTATTTATATCCATCTTTATAACTCGCTTATACTTGGTCCTACAAGAAAAATGCAAATAATTATTTTGTAGGAAATTTTATCAGCTTTAATTTTTGTAAAAAGATAAAAATTGATAGGAGTAACTGTTTTCGAGATATAAGCAAGAAACCAAAAAACTGTCACCTTAATTAAGCGTTTGCATACAAGCAAATTTAGTACTATTAGTATTATTATTATTAATGTTATTGTTATTTGTATGACGATTAAAGACGACTCTGAAACCTTTAGTGACTTTTATGTCTTCTCCTTTTTCCTCTACTAAAGTGTTAGACACAATTAATTTAGTTTAATTTCAGTATTTCAAACATTTTATTTTAAAGCAAATTTTTGTTAAATATTATTTATATCCATCTTTATAACTCGCTAATACTTGGTCCTACAAGAAAAATGCAAATAACTATTTTGTAGGAAATTTTATCAGCTTTAATTTTAGTAAAAAAATAAAAATTGATAGGAGTAACTGTTTTCGAAATATAAGCAAGAAACTGTTACCTTAATTAAGCGCTTGCATATAAGCAAATTTAGTAATACTAGTATTATTATTATTAATGTTATTGTTACTAATATGACGACTAAAAACGAATCTCAAGACTTTGGTGACTTTTATGTCTTCTCCTTTTTCCTCTACTAAAGTGCTAGTAACTGTAACCTTAATTAAGCGCTTGCATATAAGCAAATTTAGTACTAAAAACCACTCTGAAGACTTTGGTGACTTTTATGTCTTCTCCTTTTTCCTCTACTAAAGTGTTAGACCCAATTAATTTGGTTTAATATCGGTTTTTCAAACATTTTATTTTAAAGAAAATTTTTGTTAAAGATTATTTATATCCAACTCTATAACTCGCTTATGGTTGGTCCTACAAAAAAATGCAAATAACTATTTTGTAGGAAATTTTATCAGCTTTAATTTTGAAAAAAAGATAAAAATTGATAGGAGTAACTGTTTTCGAGATATAAGAAAGAAGCCAAAAAACTGTTACCTTAATAAAGCGCTTGCATATAAGCAAATTTAGTACTATTAGTATTATTATTATTAATGTTATTGTTATTAATATGACGATTAAAAACGACTCTGAAGACTTTGGTGACTTTTACGTCTCCTCCTTTTTCCTCTACTAAAGTGTTAGACCCAATTAATTTAGTTTAATTTCGGTTTTTCAAACATTTTATTTTAAAGCAAATTTTTGTTAAAGATTATTTATATCCAACTCTATAACTCGCTTATGGTTGGTCCTACAAAAAAAATGCTAAAAACTATTTTGTAGGAAATTTTATCAGCTTTAATTTTGAAGGAAAGATAAAAATTTATAGGAGTAACTGTTTTCGAGATATAAGCAAAAAACCAATAAGAAAACTGTAACTGTTACTGAACAAAAATGTAATTCAGTTTTCAATGTTTGAGACAAAGACGAAAATGCAGCATTTAAAATCGACTCTGAAGACTTCAGTGACATTTATGTCACCTCCTTTTTCTTCTAATTAAGTATTGGACCCATTAAATTAAGTGTATTTTAAATCACAAGACATTTTCTGTTAAAGCACTTTTTTTTTAAATATTAATTATTTTCAAACTTACATCTCGCTTATGGTTAGTCCTACATGAAAAATGCAAATTACTATTTTGTTGGAAATTTTATCAGCTTTAATTTTAGTAAAAAAATAAAAATTAATAGGAGTAACTGTTTTCGAGATATAAGCAAGAAACCAAAAAACTGTTACCTTAATTAAGCGCTTGCAGATAAGCAAATTTAGTACTAGAAACAACTCTGAAGACTTTGGTGACTTTTATGTCTTCTCCTTTTTCCTCTACTAAAGTGTTAGACCCAATTAATTTGGTTTAATATCGGTTTTTCAAACATTTTATTTTAAAGCAAATTTTTGTTAAAGATTATTTATATCCAACTCTATAACTCGCTTATGGTTGGTCCTACAAAAAAATGCAAATAACTATTTTGTAGGAAATTTTATCAGCTTTAATTTTGAAAAAGAGATAAAAATTGATAGGAGTAACTGTTTTCGAGATATAAGCAAGAAACCAAAAAACTGTTACCATAATTAAGCGTTTGCATATAAGCAAATTTAGTACTATTAGTATTATTATTATTAATGTTATTGTTATTAATATGACGACTAAAGACGACTCTGAAACATTTAGTGACTTTTATGTCTTCTCCTTTTTCCTCTACTAAAGTGTTAGACACAATTAATTTAGTTTAATTCCGGTTTATCAAGCATTTTATTTTAAAGCAAATTTTTGTTAAATATTATTTATATCCAACTCTATAACTCGTTTATGCTTAGTCCTACAAGAAAAATGTAAATAACTATTTTGTTGGAAATTTTATCAGCTTTAATTTTGGTGAAAAGTTAAAAATTGATAGAAGTAACTGTTTTCGAGATATAAGCAAAAAACAAAAAAACTGTTACCTTAATTAAGCGCTTGCATATAAGCAAATTTAGTACTACTAGTATTGTTATTATAAATGTTATTGTTATTAATATGACGACTAAAGACAACTCTAAGACTTTAGTAACTTTTATGTCTCCTCCTTTTTCTTTTACTAAAGTGTTAGACACAATTAATTTAGTTTAATTTCAGTTTTTTAAACATATTATTTTAAAGCAAATTTTTGTTAAATATTAAAAACTATAAAATGGCTTAGATTGCCTAAAAACACAGATCACACATGATCTTTTGCATAGAAATGAGAAAACGCTCATCTAAAACAAAATAAGCTTTATTTTTGCTTAAAAAACTAAGCTTACTTTTATTACTACTATTATTATTTTTATTATTATTATTATTACTATTATTTTTATTATTATTACTATTATTATTATTATTATTATTATTATTATTATTATTATTATTATTATTATTATTATTATTATTATTATTATTATTATTATTAATATTATTATTATTATTAAAAACCGATTATAACTTTTGTATAGTAAATGTTTAAAAACACAGATCACAGATGATCTCTTGCATAGAAATGAGAAAACGCTCATATAACACAAAATAAGCTTCATTTTTGCTTAGAAAACTAAGCTTACTTTTATTACTCCTATTATTATTATTTTTATTATTATTATTATTATTACTATTATTTTTATTATTATTATTACTATTATTATTATTATTATTATTATTATTATTATTATTATTATTATTATTATTATTATTATTATTATTATTATTATTATTATTATTATTATTATTATTATTATTATTATTATTATTATTAAAAACCGATTATAACTTTTGTATAGTAAATGTTTTTTATACCAGTTTTAAAATGAGTTATTAATTTTAGACAATTTCTTGCCTAAAAACAAAGATCACAGATGATCTCTTGCATAGAAATGAGAAAACGCTCATATAACACAAAATAAGCATCATTTTTACTTAGAAAACTAAGCTTACCTTTATTACTACTATTATTATTATTTTTATTATTATTATTATTCCTATTATTTTTATTATTATTACTATTATTATTATTAATATTATTAATATTATTATTATTAAAAACCGATTATAACTTTTGTATAGTAAATGTTTTTATACCAGTTTTAAAATGAGTTATTAATTTTAGACAATTTCTTGCCTAAAAACACAGATCACAGATGATCTCTTGCATAGAAATGAGAAAACGCTCATATAACACAAAATAAGCTTCATTTTTGCTTAGAAAACTAAGCTTACTTTTATTACTACTATTATTATTATTTTTATTATTATTATTATTATTACTATTATTTTTATTATTATTATTACTATTATTATTATTATTATTATTATTATTGTTATTATTATTATTATTATTATTATTATTAAAAACCGATTATAACTTTTGTATAGTAAATGTTTTTATACCAGTTTTAAAATGAGTTATTAATTTTAGACAATTTCTTGCCTAAAAACACAGATCACAGATGATCTCTTGCATAGAAATGAGAAAACGCTCAGATAACACAAAATAAGCTTCATTTTTGGCTTAGAAAAACTAAGCCTTAATTTAGAAAGAAATTCATTATTATAAGTATTATTATTATTATTATTTACTACTATTATTATTATTATTATTATTATTATTATTATTATTATTACTATTATTATTATTATTATTATTATTATTGTTAATATTATTATTATTATTATTATTATTAAAAACCGATTATAACTTTTGTATAGTAAATGTTTTTTATACCAGTTTTAAAATGAGTGATTTATTTTAGACAATTTCTTGCCTAAAAACTATAAAATGGCTTAGATTGCCTAAAAACACAGATCACACATGATCTTTTGCATAGAAATGAGAAAACGCTCATGTAACACACAAAATAAGCTTCATTTTTCCTTATTAAAAGTATTAACATTATTATTACTTTTGTTACTATTACTATTACTATTATTATTATTATTATTATTATTATTATTATTATTATTAAAAAATTATATTAAACAGACAGAAAACGTATTCTGACACAAAAAAACGAATTACGTTATAGACTTGACGAGAACGGCGTATCTCGGACTCTTATAGGACTCTTATAGGGTCAAAAAGTATCAGTTTGAATTAAAACAAATTATTTTTGTTGACTCTCAGTCTGAATTGTTTATCAGTTCAAACAAAAACGGTTTATTTTAGACGATCTTTTGCTTTGAACAAGAAAACTTATATCGAACAGACTAAAAACGTATTAATCTGGCATAAAAAAGCAATTTATGTATCACTTTGGATAAAGGCAGCTAATCCTATTCGTTTCATTGCTCAAAATAGACAAAATTGTTAATAAATCTAACAAAAACGCTGTATTCTAGCACAAAATACTAATTACATTATAGTTTCGACGAGAATAGCTTATTTGGAATGACTCTATGCTTCCAAACGAGTAAATTTTTATTAAACAGATGCCAAACATCATGTTTTGTCCTATAAAGACATTTTATATTGCAGTTTGTATTAAAACAAAATATTTTCGTTGATTCTTTGTTCGAAGCAGCAAACCTAACATTAAAGAATCTGAAAACTTTGTATTCGGACACAAAACACCGAATTTGGGATCAGTTTAGACAAAATCGGTTGATTTTCGACAATATTTTGCTTTGAACAAGAAAACTTATATCAAACTGACTAAAAACGTCTTATTTTAGCACAAAACAAAAGATTTGCGTTATAGTCTTAACGAGAGCTGTTAATTTCAAACGGTTCTATGCTTTGAAACGAGTAAACTTTCACTGAACAGAGGAAAAACATCTTATTTCGCCTTTTAAAAACGATTCATGCCACAGTTAGGATAAAAACCAATTATTTTCGTTAATTCATTGTTACAAACAAGAAACCTTACATCAAAGTAACTGAAAACCCCTTATTCAGGCACAGAAATTCGAATTACGTTTCAGTCTGGACAAAAACTGCTTACTTTAGACGATCCTTTGTTTTGAATACAAAAACTTACATTAAAAAGATTAAAAACGCCTTATTCTGGCTCAAAACTGCAAATTATGTATTACTTTGGATAAAAGCAGTTTATCCTGATTACTCCTTTGCTTAGAATAGAGCAAACTTGTATAAAACTTAATGAAAACTTTAAATTTCGTCTCAAAGAAATAATTTACGTTATAGTTTTGACCAGAACTGTTAATTTCAAACGATTTTATGCCCCCAAACGAGAAAACTTTCACTAAACAGATGCCAAACGTCTTAGTTCGTTTTATAAAAACGACATGTTACAGTTTAAACAAAAACAAATTATTTTCGTTGTTGTGTCAAAATAATTTATTGCGAATGATTCAATGGAGCGAAACGAGTAAACTTTTATAGGACAGATGCAAAATACCATATTACCACATAAATCGTTATTTTAAAGCAAAGTATTAGCTTTTGCACTTGTTCAATTAAAGTTTGCTTACTTCGAAGTATGTAATCGTCCGAAATAATTTTTTTTTGTCAAAACTATAACGTAATTTGTTCTTTTGAGCTTGAATATAGAGTTTTCATTACGTTTTATAGTAGTTTACTCTACTCTAAGCATAGAATCAAACAGAGTAATCCGCTTTTGTTAAAGCTGATACATAATTTGCTCTTATTTTCGAGAATAAGACGTTTTTAATATGTTTGATAAAATTTTTTTTGTTTATAGCAAGGAATCGTTTAAAATAAGCTGTATTTGCCTAAACTTATACGTAATTCGATATTTGTGCATGGATACGAAGTTTTCAGTTTCTTTGACGTGAAATTTCTTGTTGCAAAAGGTAATAATTTGCTTTAAAACGCTTTATATGGTAATATGTGGTTTTGCATCTGCCCCATAAAAGTTCATTATTTTCGAATCATAAAATCGTTTGAAATAAACAGTGCTGGTCAAAACTATAACGTAATTTATTTCTTTGAGACGAAATTTAAAGTTTTCATTAAGTTTTATACAAGTTTCCTCTATTCTAAGTAAAGGAGTAATCAGGATAAATTGCTTTTATCTAGAGTAATATATAATTTGCAGTTTTCAGCCAGAATAAGACGTTTTTAATCTTTTTAATGTAAGTTTTTGTATTCAAAACAAAGGATCGTCTAAAGTAAGCAGTTTTTGTTCAGACTGAAACGTAATTCGAATTTCTGTGCCTGAATAAGGGGTTTTCAGTTACTTTGATGTAAGGTTTCTTGTTTGTAACAATGAATTAACGAAAATAATTGGTTTTTATCCAAACTGTGGCATGAATCGTTTTTAAAAGGCGAAATAAAATGTTTTTCCTCTGTTCAGTGAAAGTTTACTCGTTTCAAAGCATAGAACCGTTTGAAATTAACAGCTCTCGTTAAGATTATAAAGCAAATCTTTTGTTTTGTGCTAAAATAATACGTTTTTAGTCAGTTTGATATAAGTTTTCTTGTTCAAAGCAAAATATTGTCGAAAATCAACCGTTTTTGTCTAAACTGATACAAAATTCGGTGGTTTGTGTCCGAATACAAAGTTTTCAGATTCTTAAATGTTAGGTTTGTTGCTTCTAACAAAGGATCAACGAAAATATTTTGTTTTAATACAAACTGCAAGATAAAATGTCTTTATAGAACAAAACATGATGTTTGGCATCTGTTTAATAAAAATTTACTCGTTTGGAAGCATAGAATCATTCCAAATAAGCTATTCTCGTCGAAACTATAATGTAATTAGTATTTGGTGCTAGAATACAGCGTTTTTGTTAGATTTATTAACAATTTTGTCTATTTTAAGCAATGAAACGAATAGGATTAGCTGCCTTTATCCAAAGTGATACATAAATTGCTCTTTTATGCCAGATTAATACGTTTTTAGTCTGTTCGATGTAAGTTTTCTTGTTTAAAGCAAAAGATCGTCTAAAATAAGCCGTTTTTGTTTTAACTGATGAACAATTCAGACTGAGAGTCAACAAAAATAATTTGTTTTAATCCAAACTGATACTTTTTGACCCTATAAGAGTCCTATAAGAGTCCGAGATACGCCGTTCTCGTCAAGTCTATAACGTAATTCGTTTTTTTGTGTCAGAATACGACGTTTTCTGTCTGTTTAATATAAGTTTTTAATAATAATAATACTAATAACAATAATAATAATAATAATAATAAAAATAATAGTAATAATAATAATAATAGTAATAATAATAATAATAATAATAATAATAATAATAATAATAATAATAATAAAAATAATAATAGTAATAAAAGTAAGCTTAGTTTTCTAAGCAAAAATGAAGCTTATTTTGTGTTATATGAGCGTTTTCTCATTTCTATGCAAGAAATCATCTGTGATGTGTTTTTAGGCAAGAAATTGTCTAAAATTAATAACTCATTTTAAAACTGGTATAAAAACATTTACTATGCAAAAGTTAAAAATAATAATAATAATAATAATAATAATAATAATAATAATAATAATAATAGTACTAATATTAATAATAATAATAATAATAATAATAATAATAGTAATAAAGGTAAGCTTTGTTTTCTAAGCAAAAATGAAGCTTATTTTGTGTGTTATATGAGCGTTTTCTCATTTCTATGCAAGAGATCATCTGTGATGTGTTTTTAGGCAAGAAATTAAATAAAATTAATAACTCATTTTAAAACTGGTATAAAAACATTTACTATACAAAAGTTATAATCGGTTTTTAATAATAATAATATTAATAATAATAATAATAATAATAATAATAGTAATAAAAGTAAGCTTAGTTTTCTAAGCAAAAATAAAGCTTATTTTGTGTTATATGAGCGTTTTCTCATTTCTATTCAAGAGATCATCTGTGGTCTGTGTTTTTAGGCAAGAAATTGTCTAAAATTAAATTAACTCATTTTAAAACTGGTATAAAAACATTTACTATACAAAAGTTATAATCGGTTTTTAATAATAATAATATTAATAATAATAATAACAATAATAACAATAATAGTATTAATAATAATAATAATAATAGTAATAATAATAATAATATTAAAATAATAATAATAGTAGTAATAAAAGTAAGCTTAGTTTTCTAAGCAAAAATAAAGCTTATTTTGTGTTATATGAGCGTTTTCTCATTTCTATGCAAAAGATCATGTGTGATCTGTGTTTTTAAGCAATCTAAGCCATTTTATAGTTTTTAATATTTAACAAAAATTTGCTTTAAAATAAAATGTTTGAAAAACTAAAATTAAACTAAATTAATTGTGTCTATAATGTGTCCTCCTAAAGGAGGAGACATAAAAGTCACTAAAGTCTTAAATGTAATTCAGTTTTCAATGTTTGAGACGAAGACGAAAATGCAGCATTTACAAACGACTCTAAAGGCTTCAGTGACCTTTCTGTCACCTCTTTTTTCTTCAAATAGATTATTGGACCCAATAAATTAAGTGTATTTTAAATCACAAGACATTTTCTATTGAAGCACTTTTTTTTAAATTGTAATTATTTTCAAACTTATATCTCGCTTATGGTTAGTCCTACATGAAAAATGCAAATAACTATTTTGTAGGAAATTTTATCAGCCTTAATTTTAGTAAAAAGATAAAAATTGATAGGAGTAACTGTATTCGAGATATAAGCAAAAAACCAATAAGAAAACTGTAACTGTTACTGAACAAAAATGTAATTCAGTTTTCAATGTTTGAGACAAAGACGAAAATGCAGCATTTAAAATCGACTCTGAAGACTTCAGTGACTTTTATATCACCTCCTTTTTCTTCTAATAAAGTATTGGACCCATTAAATTAAGTGTATTTTAAATCACAAGACATTTTCTGTTAAAGCACTTTTTTTTTAAATATTAATTATTTTCAAACTTACATCTCGCTTATGGTTAGTCTGAAACTGACTCTGAAGACTTTGGTGACTTTTATGTCTTTTCCATTTTTCTCTACTAAAGTGTTGGACACAATTAATTTAGTTTAATTTCAGTTTTTCAAATATTTTATTTTAAAGCAAATTTTTGTTAAATATTATTTAAATCCAACTCTATAACTCGCTTATGGTTGGTCCTACAAGAAAAATGCAAATAACGATTTTGTAGGAAATTTTATCAGCTTTAATTTTGAAAAAAAGATAAAAATTGATAGGAGTAACAGTTTTTGAGATATAAGCAAAAAACCAATAAGAAAACTGTAACTGTTACTGAACAAAAATGTAATTCAGTTTTCAATGTTTGAGACGAAGACGGAAATGCAGCATTTAAAATCGACTCTGAAGACTTCAGTGACTTTTATGTCACCTCCTTTTTCATCTAATAAAGTATTGGACCCAATAAATTAAGTGTATTTTAAATCACAAGACATTTTCTGTTAAAGCACTTTTTTTTTAAATATTAATTATTTTCAAACTTATATCTCGCTTATGGTTAGTCCTACATGAAAAATGCAAATTACTATTTTGTAGGAAATTTTATCAGCTTTAATTTTAGTAAAATGATAAAAATTGATAGGAGTAACTGTTTTCAAGATATAAGCAAGAAACCAAAAAACTGTTACCTTAATTAAGCGCTTGCATATAAGCAAATTTAGTACTAAAAACAACTCTGAAGACTTTGGTGACTTTTATGTCTTCTCCTATTTTCTCTACTAAAGTGTTAGACCCAATTAATTTAGTTTAATATCGGTTTTTCAAACATTTTATTTTAAAGCAAATTTTTGTTAAAGATTATTTATATCCAACTCTATAACTCGCTTATGGTTGGTCCTACAAAAAAAATGCTAAAAACTATTTTGTAGGAAATTTTATCAGCTTTAATTTTGAAGAAAAGATAAAAATTTATAGGAGTAACTGTTTTCGAGATATAAGCAAAAAACCAATAAGAAAACTGTAACTGTTACTGAAAAAAATGTAATTCAGTTTTCAATGTTTGAGACAAAGACGAAAATGCAGCATTTAAAATCGACTCTGAAGACTTCAGTGACTTTTATGTCACCTCCTTTTTCTTCTAATTAAGTATTGGACCCATTAAATTAAGTGTATTTTAAATCACAAGACATTTTCTGTTAAAGCACTTTTTTTTTAAATATTAATTATTTTCAAACTTACATCTCGCTTATGGTTAGTCCTACATGAAAAATGCAAATTACTATTTTGTTGGAAATTTTATCAGCTTTAATTTTAGTAAAAAGATAAAAATTAATAGGAGTAACTGTTTTCGAGATATAAGCAAGAAACCAAAAAACTGTTACCTTAATTAAGCGCTTGCAGATAAGCAAATTTAGTACTAGAAACAACTCTGAAGACTTTGGTGACTTTTATGTCTTCTCCTTTTTTCCTCTACTAAAGTGTTAGACCCAATTAATTTGGTTTAATATCGGTTTTTCAAACATTTTATTTTAAAGCAAATTTTTGTTAAAGATTATTTATATCCAACTCTATAACTCGCTTATGGTTGGTCCTACAAAAAAATGCAAATAACTATTTTGTAGGAAATTTTATCAGCTTTAATTTTGAAAAAGAGATAAAAATTGATAGGAGTAACTGTTTTCGAGATATAAGCAAGAAACCAAAAAACTGTTACCATAATTAAGCGTTTGCATATAAGCAAATTTAGTACTATTAGTATTATTATTATTAATGTTATTGTTATTAATATGACGACTAAAGACGACTCTGAAACATTTAGTGACTTTTATGTCTTCTCCTTTTTCCTCTACTAAAGTGTTAGACACAATTAATTTAGTTTAATTCCGGTTATTCAAGCATTTTATTTTAAAGCAAATTTTTGTTAAATATTATTTATATCCAACTCTATAACTCGTTTATGCTTAGTCCTACAAGAAAAATGTAAATAACTATTTTGTTGGAAATTTTATCAGCTTTAATTTTGGAAAAATGATATAATTTGATAGGAGTAACTGTTTTCGAGATATAAGCAAAAAATCAATAAGAAAACTGTAACTGTTACTGAACAAAAATGTAAGTCAATTTTCAATGTTTGAGACGAAGACGAAAATGCAGCATTTACTGTCACCTCCTTTTTCTTCTAATTAAGTATTGGACCCAATAAATTAAGTGTATTTTAAATCACAAGACATTTTCTGTTAAAATACATTTTTTTTAATAATTAATTATTTTCAAACATATCTCGCTTATGGTTAGTTCTACATGAAAAATGCAAATAACTATTTTGTAGGAAATTTTATCACCTTTAATTTTGGTGAAAAGTTAAAAATTGATAGAAGTAACTGTTTTCGAGATATAAGCAAAAAACAAAAAAACTGTTACCTTAATTAAGCGCTTGCATATAAGCAAATTTAGTACTACTAGTAAAGTTATTATAAATGTTATTGTCATTAATATGACGACTAAAGACAACTCTAAGACTTTAGTGACTTTTATGTCTCCTCCTTTTTCTTTTACTAAAGTGTTAGACACAATTAATTTAGTTTAATTTCAGTTTTTCAAACATTTTATTTTAAAGCAAATTTTTGTTAAATATTAAAAACTATAAAATGGCTTAGATTGCCTAAAAACACAGATCACACATGATCTTTTGCATAGAAATGAGAAAACGCTCATCTAAAACAAAATAAGCTTTATTTTTGCTTAGAAAACTAAGCTTACTTTTATTACTACTATTATTATTTTTATTATTATTATTATTACTATTATTTTTATTATTATTACTATTATTATTATTATTACTATTATTATTATTATTATTATTATTATTATTATTATTATTATTATTATTATTAAAAACCGATTATAACTTTTGTATAGTAAATGTTTTTATACCAGTTTTAAAATGAGTTATTAATTTTAGACAATTTCTTGCCTAAAAACACAGATCACAGATGATCTCTTGCATAGAAATGAGAAAACGCTCATATAACACAAAATAAGCTTCATTTTTGCTTAGAAAACTAAGCTTACTTTTATTACTACTATTATTATTTTTATTATTATTTTTATTACTATTATTTTCATTATTATTACTATTATTATTATTATTATTATTATTATTATTATTATTATTATTATTATTATTATTATTATTATTATTATTATTATTAATATTATTATTATTATTAAAAACCGATTATAACTTTTGTATAGTAAATGTTTTTATACCAGTTTTAAAATGAGTTATTAATTTTAGACAATTTCTTGCCTAAATACACAGATCACAGATGATATCTTGCATAGAAATGAGAAAACGCTCATATAACACAAAATAAGCTTCATTTTTGCTTAGAAAACTAAGCTTACTTTTATTACTACTATTATTATTATTTTTATTATTACTATTATTATTACTATTATTATTATTATTTTTATTATTATTATTACTATTATTATTATTATTATTATTATTATTATTATTATTTTTATTATTATTATTATTATTACTATTATTTTTATTATTATTATTACTATTATTATTATTATTATTATTATTATTATTATTATTATTATTATTATTATTAATATTATTAATATTATTATTATTAAAAACCGATTATAACTTTTGTATAGTAAATGTTTTTATACCAGTTTTAAAATGAGTTATTAATTTTAGACAATTTCTTGCCTAAAAACACAGATCACAGATGATCTCTTGCATAGAAATGAGAAAACGCTCATATAACACAAAATAAGCTTCATTTTTGCTTAGAAAACTAAGCTTACTTTTATTACTATTATTATTATTTTTATTATTATTATTATTATTATTATTATTATTATTATTATTATTATTATTATTATTATTATTATTATTATTATTATTATTATTATTATTATTATTATTATTATTATTATTACTATTATTATTATTATTATTATTATTATTGTTAATATTATTATTATTATTATTATTATTAAAAACCGATTATAACTTTTGTATAGTAAATGTTTTTTATACCAGTTTTAAAATGAGTGATTTATTTTAGACAATTTCTTGCCTAAAAACTATAAAATGGCTTAGATTGCCTAAAAACACAGATCACACATGATCTTTTGCATAGAAATGAGAAAACGCTCATGTAACACACAAAATAAGCTTCATTTTTCCTTATTAAAAGTATTAACATTATTATTACTTTTGTTACTATTACTATTACTATTATTATTATTATTATTATTATTATTATTATTATTATTGTTATTATTATTATTATTATTTTTATTATTATTATTAAAAAATTATATTAAACAGACAGAAAACGTCGTATTCTGACACAAAAAAACGAATTACGTTATAGACTTGACGAGAACGGCGTATCTCGGACTCTTATAGGGTCAAAAAGTATCAGTTTGAATTAAAACAAATTATTTTTGTTGACTCTCAGTCTGAATTGTTTATCAGTTCAAACAAAAACGGCTTATTTTAGACGATCTTTTGCTTTGAACAAGAAAACTTATATCGAACAGACTAAAAACGTATTAATCTGGCATAAAAAAGCAATTTATGTATCACTTTGGATAAAGGCAGCTAATCCTATTCGTTTCATTGCTCAAAATAGACAAAATTGTTAATAAATCTAACAAAAACGCTGTATTCTAGCACAAAATACTAATTACATTATAGTTTCGACGAGAATAGCTTATTTGGAATGACTCTATGCTTCCAAACGAGTAAATTTTTATTAAACAGATGCCAAACATCATGTTTTGTCCTATAAAGGCATTTTATATTGCAGTTTGTATTAAAACAAAATATTTTCGTTGATTCTTTGTTCGAAGCAGCAAACCTAACATTAAAGAATCTGAAAACTTTGTATTCGGACACAAAACACCGAATTTTGGATCAGTTTAGACAAAATCGGTTGATTTTCGACAATATTTTGCTTTGAACAAGAAAACTTATATCAAACTGACTAAAAACGTCTTATTTTAGCACAAAACAAAAGATTTGCATTATAGTCTTAACGAGAGCTGTTAATTTCAAACGGTTCTATGCTTTGAAACGAGTAAACTTTCACTGAACAGAGGAAAAACATCTTATTTCGCCTTTTAAAAACGATTCATGCCACAGTTAGGATAAAAACCAATTATTTTCGTTAATTCATTGTTACAAACAAGAAACCTTACATCAAAGTAACTGAAAACCCCTTATTCAGGCACAGAAATTCGAATTACGTTTCAGTCTGGACAAAAACTGCTTACTTTAGACGATCCTTTGTTTTGAATACAAAAACTTACATTAAAAAGATTAAAAACGCCTTATTCTGGCTCAAAACTGCAAATTATGTATTACTTTGGATAAAAGCAGTTTATCCTGATTACTCCTTTGCTTAGAATAGAGCAAACTTGTATAAAACTTAATGAAAACTTTAAATTTCGTCTCAAAGAAATAATTTACGTTATAGTTTTGACCAGAACTGTTAATTTCAAACGATTTTATGCCCCCAAACGAGAAAACTTTCACTAAACAGATGCCAAACGTCTTAGTTCGTTTTATAAAAACGACATGTTACAGTTTAAACAAAAACAAATTATTTTCGTTGTTGTGTCAAAATAATTTATTGCGAATGATTCAATGGAGCGAAACGAGTAAACTTTTATAGGACAGATGCAAAATACCATATTACCACATAAATCGTTATTTTAAAGCAAAGTATTAGCTTTTGCACTTGTTCAATTAAAGTTTGCTTACTTCGAAGTATGTAATCGTCCGAAATAATTTTTTTTTGTCAAAACTATATCGTAATTTGTTCTTTTGAGCTTGAATATAGAGTTTTCATTACGTTTTATAGTAGTTTACTCTACTCTAAGCATAGAATCAAACAGAGTAATCCGCTTTTGTTAAAGCTGATACATAATTTGCTCTTATTTTCGAGAATAAGACGTTTTTAATATTTTTGATAAAATTTTTTTTGTTTATAGCAAGGAATCGTTTAAAATAAGCTGTATTTGCCTAAACTTATACGTAATTCGATATTTGTGCATGGATACGAAGTTTTCAGTTTCTTTGACGTAAAATTTCTTGTTGCAAAAGGTAATAATTTGCTTTAAAACGCTTTATATGGTAATATGTGGTTTTGCATCTGCCCCATAAAAGTTCATTAGTTTCGAATCATAAAATCGTTTGAAATAAACAGTGCTGGTCAAAACTATAACGTAATTTATTTCTTTGAGACGAAATTTAAAGTTTTCATTAAGTTTTATACAAGTTTCCTCTATTCTAAGTAAAGGAGTAATCAGGATAAATTGCTTTTATCTAGAGTAATATATAATTTGCAGTTTTCAGCCAGAATAAGACGTTTTTAATCTTTTTAATGTAAGTTTTTGAATTCAAAACAAAGGATCGTCTAAAGTAAGCAGTTTTTGTTCAGACTGAAACGTAATTCGAATTTCTGTGCCTGAATAAGGGGTTTTCAGTTACTTTGATGTAAGGTTTCTTGTTTGTAACAATGAATTAACGAAAATAATTGGTTTTTATCCAAACTGTGGCATGAATCGTTTTTAAAAGGCGAAATAAAATGTTTTTCCTCTGTTCAGTGAAAGTTTACTCGTTTCAAAGCATAGAACCGTTTGAAATTAACAGCTCTCGTTAAGATTATAAAGCAAATCTTTTGTTTTGTGCTAAAATAATACGTTTTTAGTCAGTTTGATATAAGTTTTCTTGTTCAAAGCAAAATATTGTCGAAAATCAACCGTTTTTGTCTAAACTGATACAAAATTCGGTGGTTTGTGTCCGAATACAAAGTTTTCAGATTCTTAAATGTTAGGTTTGTTGCTTCTAACAAAGGATCAACGAAAATATTTTGTTTTAATACAAACTGCAAGATAAAATGTCTTTATAGAACAAAACATGATGTTTGGCATCTGTTTAATAAAAATTTACTCGTTTGGAAGCATAGAATCATTCCAAATAAGCTATTCTCGTCGAAACTATAATGTAATTAGTATTTGGTGCTAGAATACAGCGTTTTTGTTAGATTTATTAACAATTTTGTCTATTTTAAGCAATGAAACGAATAGGATTAGCTGCCTTTATCCAAAGTGATACATAAATTGCTCTTTTATGCCAGATTAATACGTTTTTAGTCTGTTCGATGTAAGTTTTCTTGTTTAAAGCAAAAGATCGTCTAAAATAAGCCGTTTTTGTTTTAACTGATGAACAATTCAGACTGAGAGTCAACAAAAATAATTTGTTTTAATCCAAACTGATACTTTTTGACCCTATAAGAGTCCTATAAGAGTCCGAGATACGTCGTTCTCGTCAAGTCTATAACGTAATTCGTTTTTTTGTGTCAGAATACGTTTTCTGTCTGTTTAATATAAGTTTTTAATAATAATAATACTAATAACAATAATAATAATAATAATAATAAAAATAATAGTAATAATAATAATAGTAATAATAATAATAATAATAATAATAATAATAATAATAATAATAAAAATAATAATAGTAATAAATGTAAGCTTAGTTTTCTAAGCAAAAATGAAGCTTATTTTGTGTGTTATATGAGCGTTTTCTCATTTCTATGCAAGAAATCATCTGTGATGTGTTTTTAGGCAAGAAATTGTCTAAAATTAGTAACTCATTTTAAAACTGGTATAAAAACATTTACTATGCAAAAGTTAAAAATAATAATAATAATAATAATAATAATAATAATAATAATAATAATAATAATAATAATAATAATAATAATAATAATAATAATAATAGTAATAATAATAATAATAGTAATAATATTAATAATAATAATAATAATAATAATAGTAATAAAGGTAAGCTTTGTTTTCTAAGCAAAAATGAAGCTTATTTTGTGTGTTATATGAGCGTTTTCTCATTTCTATGCAAGAGATCATCTGTGATGTGTTTTTAGGCAAGAAATTGAATAAAATTAATAACTCATTTTAAAACTGGTATAAAAACATTTACTATACAAAAGTTATAATCGGTTTTTAATAATAATAATATTAATAATAATAATAATAATAATAATAATAGTAAAAAAAGTAAGCTTAGTTTTCTAAGCAAGAATAAAGCTTATTTTGTGTTATATGAGCGTTTTCTCATTTCTATTCAAGAGATCATCTGTGATCTGTGTTTTTAGGCAAGAAATTGTCTAAAATTAATAACTCATTTTAAAACTGGTATAAAAACATTTACTATACAAAAGTTATAATCGGTTTTTAATAATAATAATATTAATAATAATAATAACAATAATAACAATAATAGTATTAATAATAATAATAATAATAATAATAATAATAATAATAATAATAATAATAATAATAATAATAATATTAAAATAATAATAATAGTAGTAATAAAAGTAAGCTTAGTTTTCTAAGCAAAAATAAAGCTTATTTTGTGTTATATGAGGGTTTTCTCATTTCTATGCAAAAGATCATGTGTGATCTGTGTTTTTAAGCAATCTAAGCCATTTTATAGTTTTTAATATTTAACAAAAATTTGCTTTAAAATAAAATGTTTGAAAAACTAAAATTAAACTAAATTAATTGTGTCTAACACTTTAGTAGAGGAAAAAGGAGGAGACATAAAAGTCACTAAAGTCTTAAATGTAATTCAGTTTTCAATGTTTGAGACGAAGACGAAAATGCAGCATTTACAAACGACTCTAAAGGCTTCAGTGACCTTTCTGTCACCTCTTTTTTCTTTAAATAGATTATTGGACCCAATAAATTAAGTGTATTTTAAATCACAAGACATTTTCTGTTAAAGCACTTTTTTTTAAATTGTAATTATTTTCAAACTTATATCTCGCTTATGGTTAGTCCTACATGAAAAATGCAAATAACTATTTTGTAGGAAATTTTATCAGCCTTAATTTTAGTAAAAAGATAAAAATTGATAGGAGTAACTGTTTTCGAGATATAAGCAAGAAACCAAAAAACTGTTACCTTAATTAAGCGTTTGCTTATAAGCAAATTTAGTACTATTATTATTATTATTATCAATGTTATTGTTATTAATGTGACGACTAAAGACGATTCTGAAGACTTTAGTGACTTTTATATCTCCTCCTTTTTCCTCTACTAAAGTGTTAGACTCAATTAATTTAGTTTAATTTCGGTTTTTCATACATTTTATTTTAAAGCACATTTTTGTTAAAGATTATATATATCCAACTCTATAACTCGCTTATGGTTGGTTTTACAAAAGAAATGCAAATAATTATTTTGTAGGAAATTTTATCAGCTTTAATTTTGAAAGAAAGATAAAAATTGATAGGAGTAATTGTTTTCGAGATATAAGCAAGAAACCAAAAAACTGTTACCTTAATTAAGCGTTTGCATATAAGCAAATTTAGTACTATTAGTATTATTATTATTAATGTTATTGTTATTAATATGACGACTAAAGACGACTCTGAAACCTTTAGTGACTTTTATGTCTTCTCCTTTTTCCTCTACTAAAGTGTTAGACACAATTAATTTAGTTTAATTTCGGTTTTTCAAACATTTTATTTTAAAGCAAATTTTTGTTAAATATTATTTATATCCAACTCTATAACTTGCTTATGCTTGTTTCTACAAGAAAAATGTAAATAACTATTTTAGTGTTTTCGAGATATAAGCAAAAAACCAATAAGAAAACTATAACTGTTACTGAACAAAAATGTAATTCAGTTTTCAATGTTTGAGACGAAGACGAAAATGCAGCATTTACAAACGACTCTAAAAACTTCAGTGACCTTTCTGTCACCTCCTTTTTCTTCTAATAAAGTATTGGACCCAATAAATTAAGTGTATTTTAAATCACAAGACATTTTCTGTTAAAGCACTTTTTTTTTAAATATTAATTATTTTCAAACTTACATTTCGCTTATGGTTAGTCCTACATAAAAAATGCAAATTACTATTTTGTAGGAAATTTTATCAGCTTTAATTTTAGTAAAAAGATAAAAATTAATAGGAGTAACTGTTTTCGAGATATAAGCAAAAAACCAATAAGAAAACTGTAACTGTTACTGAACAAAAATGTAATTCAGTTTTCAATGTTTGAGACAAAGACGAAAATGCAGCATTTAAAATCGACTCTGAAGACTTCAGTGACTTTTATGTCACCTCCTTTTTCTTCTAATAAAGTATTGGACCCATTAAATTAAGTGTATTTTAAATCACAAGACATTTTCTGTTAAAGCACTTTTTTTTTAAATATTAATTATTTTCAAACTTACATCTCGCTTATGGTTAGTCTGAAACTGACTCTGAAGACTTTGGTGACTTTTATGTCTTTTCCATTTTTCTCTACTAAAGTGTTGGACACAATTAATTTAGTTTAATTTCAGTTTTTCAAATATTTTATTTTAAAGCAAATTTTTGTTAAATATTATTTAAATCCAACTCTATAACTCGCTTATGGTTGGTCCTACAAGAAAAATGCAAATAACGATTTTGTAGGAAATTTTATCAGCTTTAATTTTGAAAAAAAGATAAAAATTGATTGGAGTAACAGTTTTTGAGATATAAGCAAAAAACCAATAAGAAAACTGTAACTGTTACTGAACAAAAATGTAATTCAGTTTTCAATGTTTGAGACGAAGACGGAAATGCAGCATTTAAAATCGACTCTGAAGACTTCAGTGACTTTTATGTCACCTCCTTTTTCATCTAATAAAGTATTGGACCCAATAAATTAAGTGTATTTTAAATCACAAGACATTTTCTGTTAAAGCACTTTTTTTTAAATATTAATTATTTTTAAACTTATATCTCGTTTATGGTTAGTCCTACATAAAAAATGCAAATTACTATTTTGTAGGAAATTTTATCAGCTTTAATTTTAGTAAAATGATAAAAATTGATAGGAGTAACTGTTTTCAAGATATAAGCAAGAAACCAAAAAACTGTTACCTTAATTAAGCGCTTGCATATAAGCAAATTTAGTACTAAAAACAACTCTGAAGACTTTGGTGACTTTTATGTCTTCTCCTTTTTTCTCTACTAAAGTGTTAGACCCAATTAATTTAGTTTAATATCGGTTTTTCAAACATTTTATTTTAAAGCAAATTTTTGTTAAAGATTATTTATATCCAACTCACTAACTCGCTTATGGTTGGTCCTACAAAAAAATGCAAATAACTATTTTGTAGGAAATTTTATCAGCTTTAATTTTGAAACAAGATAAAAATTGATAGGGGTAACTGTTTTCGAGATATAAGCAAGAAACCAAAAAACTGTTACCTTAATTAAGCGTTTGCATTTAAGCAAATTTAGTACTATTAGTATTATTATTATTAATGTTATTGTTATGAATATGACGACTAAAGACGACTCTGAAACATTTAGTGACTTTTATGTCTTCTCCTTTTTCCTCTTCTAATTTTTGTTAAATATTAAAAACTATAAAATGGCTTAGATTGCCTAAAAACACAGATCACACATGATCTTTTGCATAGTAATGAGAAAACGCTCATGTAACACACAAAATAAGCTCCATTTTTTCTTATTAAAAGTATTATTATTATTATTACTTTTGTTACTATTACTATTATTATTATTATTATTATTATTATTGTTAATATTATTATTATTATTTATATTATTATTATTATTAACTTTTGTATAGTAAATGTTTTTATACCAGTTTTAAAATGAGTTATTATTTTTAGACAATTTCTTGCCTAAAAACACAGATCACAGTTGATTTCTTGCATAGAAATGAGAAAACACTCATATAACACACAAAATAAGCTCCATTTTTGCTTAGAAAACTAAGCTTACTTTTATTACTATTATTATTATTTTTATTATTATTATTGTTATTATTATTATTATTATTATTATTATTATTATTATTATTATTATTGTTATTATTATTATTATTATTGTTATTATTAAAAACCGATTATAACTTTTGTATAGTATTGTTTTTATACCAGTTTTAAAATGAGTGATTGATTTTAGCCAATTTCTTGCCTAAAAACTATAAAATGGCTTAGATTGCCTAAAAACACAGATCACACATGATCTTTTGCATTGAAATGAGAAAACGCTCATATAACACAAAATAAGCTTTATTTTTGCTTAGAAAACTAAGCTTAATTTTATTACTACTATTATTATTATTTTTATTATTATTATTACTATTATTTTTATTATTATTACTATTATTATTATTATTATTATTATTATTATTATTATTATTATTATTATTATTAATATTATTATTATTAAAAACCGATTATAACTTTTGTATAGTAAATGTTTTTATACCAGTTTTAAAATGAGTTATTAATTTTAGACAATTTCTTGCCTAAAAACACAGATCACAGATGATCTCTTGCATAGAAATGAGAAAACGCTCAAATTACTAAAATTAAAGCTGATAAAATTTCCTACAAAATAGTTATTTGCATTTTTCATGTAGGACTAACCATAAGCGAGATATAAGTTTGAAAATAGTTAATATTTAAAAAAAAAGTGCTTTAACAAAAAATGTCTTGTGATTAAAATACACTTAATTTAATGGGTCCAATACTTTATTAGAAGAAAAAGGAGGTGACATAAAAGTCACCAAAGTCTTGAGAGTCGTTTTTAGTCGTCATATTAATAACAATAACATTAATAATAATAATACTAATAGTACTAAATTTGCATATATGCAAGCGCTTAATTAAGGTTACAGTTTCTTGCTTATATCCCGAAAACAGTTACTCCTATCAATTTTTATCTTTTTTTCAAAATTAAAGCTGATAAAATTTCCTACAAAATAGTTATTTGCATTTTTCTTGTGGGACCAAGTATAAGCGAGTTATAAAGATGGATATAAATAATATTTAACAAAAATTTGCTTTAAAATAAAATGTTTGAAATACTGAAATTAAACTAAATTAATTGTGTCTAACACTTTAGTAGAAGAAAAAGGAGAAGACATAAAAGTCACTGAAGGTTTCAGAGTCGTCTTTAATCGTCATACTAATAACAATAACATTAATAATAATAATACTAATAGTACTAAATTTGCTTATATGCAAGCGCTTTATTAAGGTAACAGTTTTTTGGTTTCTTGCTTATATCTCGAAAACAGTTACTCCTATCAATTTTTATCTTTTTACTAAAATTAAAGCTGATAAAATTTCCTACAAAACAGTTTTTTGCATTTTTCATGTAGGACTAACCATAAGCGAGATATAAGTTTCAAAATAATCAATATTTAAAAAAAAGTGCTTTAACAAAAAATGTCTTGTGATTTAAAATACACTTAATTTATTGGGTCCAATACTTTATTAGAAAAAAAAGGAGGTGACTTAAAAGTCACTGAAGTTTTCAGAGTCGTTTTTAAATGCTGCATTTTCGTCTACGTCTCAAACATTGAAAACTGAATTACATTTTTGTTCAGTAACAGTTACAGTTTTCTTATTGGTTTTTTGCTTATATCTCGAAAACAGTTACTCCTATCAATTTTTATCTTTGTTTCAAAATTCAAGCCGATAAAATTTCCTACAAAATAGTTATTTGCATTTTTCTTGTAGGACCAACCATAAGCGAATTATAGAGTTGGATATAAATAATCTTTAACAAAAATTTGCTTTAAAATAAAATGTTTGAAAAACCGAAATTAAACTAAATTAATTAAGACTAACACTTTAGTAGAGAAAAAAGGAGAAGACATAAAAGTCACCAAATGTTTCAGAGTCGTCTTTAGTCGTCAAATTAATAACAATAACATTAATAATAATAATACTAATAGTACTAAATTTTCTTATATGCAAACGCTTAATTAAGGTAACAGTTTTTTGGTTTCTTGCTTATATCTCGAAAACAGTTACTCCTATCAATTTTTATCTTTTTACTAAAATTAAAGCTGATAAAATTTTCTACAAAATAGTTATTTGCATTTTTTTGTAGGACTAACCATAAGCGAGTTATAGAGTTTGATATAAATAATCTTTAACAAAAATTTGCTTTAAAATAAAATGTTTGAAAAACCGATATTAAACTAAATAAATTTGGTCTAACACATTAGTAGAGGAAAAAGGAGAAGACATAAAAGTCACCAAAGTCTTCAGAGTTGTTTTTAGTACTTTTAGTTTTTAGTACGCTTAATTAAGGTAACAGTTTTTTGGTTTCTTGCTTATATCTCGAAAACAGTTACTCCTATCAATTTTTAACTTTTTACTAAAATTAAAGCTGATAAAATTTCCTACAAAATAGTAATTTGCATTTTTTATGTAGGACTAACCATAAGCGAGATATAAGTTTGAAAATAAATAATATTTAAAAAAAAAATGCTTTAACAGAAAATGTCTTGTGATTTAAAATACACTTAATTTAATGAGTCCAATACTTTATTAGAAGAAAAAGGAGGTGACATAAACGTCACTGAAGTCTTCAGAGTCGATTTTAAATGGTGCATTTTCGTCTTCATCTCAAACATTGAAAACTGAATTACATTTTTGTTCAGTAACAGTTACAGTTTTTTTATTGGTTTTTTGCTTATATCTCGAAAACAGTTACTCCTATCAATTTTTGTCTTTCTTTTAAGATTAAAGCTGATAAAATTTCCTAAAAAATAGTTATTTGCATTTTTCTTGTAGGACCAACCATAAGCGAGTTATAGAGTTGGATATAAATAATATTTAACAAAAACTTGCTTTAAAATAAAGTGTTTGAAAAACTAAAATTAAACTAAATTAATTGTGTCTAACACTTTAGTTGAGGAAAAAGGAGAAGACATTAAAGTCACTAAAGGTTTCAGAGTCGTCTTTAGTCGTCATATTAATAACAATAACATTAATAATAATAATACTAATAGTACTAAATTTGCTTATATGCAAGCGCTTAATTAAGGTAACAGTTTCTTGCTTATATCTCGAAAACAGTTACTTCTATCAATTTTTATCTTTTTAAAAAAATTAAAGCTGATAAAATTTCCTACAAAATAGTTATTTGCATTTTTCATGTAGGACTAACCATAAGCGAGATATAAGTTTGAAAATAATTAATATTTAAAAAAAAGTGCTTTAACAGAAAATGTTTAGTGATTTAAAATACACTTAATTTATTAGGTCCAATACTTTATTAGAAGAAAAAGGAGGTGACATATAAGTCACTGAAGTCTTCAGAGTCGATTTTAAATGCTGCATTTTCGTCTTCGTCTCAAACATTGAAAACTGAATTACATTTTTGTTTAGTAACAGTTACAGTTTTCATATTGGTTTTTTGTTTGTATCTCGAAAACAGTTACTCCTATCAATTTTTGTCTTTCTTTTAAGATTAAAGCTGATAAAATTTCCTACAAAATAGTTATTTGCATTTTTCTTGTAGGACCAAGTATAAGCGAGTTATAAAGATGGATATAAATAATATTTAACAAAAATTTGCTTTAAAATAAAATGTTTGAAAAACCTAAATTAAACTAAATTAATTGAGTCTAACACTTTAGTATAGGAAAAAGGAGAAAACATAAAAGTCACCAAAGTCTTCAGAGTCGTTTTTGGTCGTCATATTAATAACAATAACATTAATAATAATAATACTAATAGTACTAAATTTGCTTATATGCAAGCGCTTTATTAAGGTAACAGTTTTTTGGTTTCTTGCTTATATCTCGAAAACAGTTACTCCTATCAATTTTTATCTTTTTACTAAAATTAAAGCTGATAAAATTTCCTACAAAATAGTTATTTGCATTTTTCATGTAGGGCTAACCACAAGCGAGATATAAGTTTGAAAATAATTAATATTTAAAAAAAAAGTGCTTTAAGAGAAAATGTCTTGTGATTTAAAATACACTTAATTTATTGGGTCCAATACTTTATTAGAAGAAAAAGGAGGTGACATAAAAGTTACTGAAGTCTTCAAAGTCGTTTTTAAATGATGCATTTTCTTCTTCGTCTCAAACATTGAAAACTGAATTACATTTTTGTTCAGTAACTGTAACAGTTTTCACTTTGGTTTTTTGCTTATATCTCGAAAACAATTACTCCTATCAATTTTTATCTTTCTTTCAAAATTAAAGCTGATAAAATTTCCTACAAAATAGTTATTTGCATTTATTTTGTAAGACCAACCATAAGCGAGTTGTAGAGTTGGATATAAATAATCTTTAACAAAAATTTGCTTTAAAATAAAATGTTTGAAAAACCTAAATTAAACTAAATTAATTGAGTCTAACACTTTAGTATAGGAAAAAGGAGAAGACATAAAAGTCACCAAAGTCTTCAGAGTCGTTTTTGGTCGTCATATTAATAACAATAACATTAATAATAATAATACAAATAGTACTAAATTTGCTTATATGCAAACGCTTAATTAAGGTAACAGTTTTTTGGTTTCTTGCTTATATCTCGAAAACAGTTACTTCTATCAATTTTTATCTTTTAACTAAAATTAAAGCTGATAAAATTTCCTACAAAATAGTTATTTGCATTTTTCATGTAGGACTAACCATAACCGAGATATAAGTTTGAAAATAATTAATATTTAAAAAAAAAGTGCTTTAACAGAAAATGTCTTGTGATTTAAAATACACTTAATTTTATGGGTCCAATACTTTATTAGAAGAAAAAGGAGGTGACATAAAAGTCACCAAAGTCTTGAGAGTCGTTTTTAGTCGTCATATTAATAACAATAACATTAATAATAATAATACTAATAGTACTAAATTTGCTTATATGCAAGCGCTTAATTAAGGTAACAGTTTCTTGCTTATATCTCGAAAACAGTTACTCCTATCAATTTTTATTTTTTTACTAAAATTAAAGCTGATAAAATTTCCTACAAAATAGTTATTTGCATTTTTTATGTAAGACTAACCATAAGCGAGATATAAGTTTGAAAATAATTAATATTTTAAAAAAAAGTGCTTTAACAGAAAATGTTTTGTGATTTAAAATACATTTAATTTATAAGGTCCAATACTTTATTAGAAGGAAAAAGAGGTGACATATAAGTCACTGAAGTCTTCAGAGTCGATTTTAAATGCTGCATTTTCGTCTTCGTCTCAAACATTGAAAACTGAGTTACATTTTTGTTCAGTAACAGTTTCAGTTTTCTTATTGGTTTTTTGCTTATATCTCGAAAACAGTTACTCCTATCAATTTTTATCTTTTTTTCAAAATTAAAGCTGATAAAATTTCCTACAAAATAGTTATTTTCATTTTTCTTGTAGGACCAACCATAAGCGAGTTATAGAGTTGGATATAAATAATATTTAACAAAAATTTGCTTTAAAATAAAATGCTTGAAAATCCGGAATTAAACTAAATTAATTGTGTCTTCCACTTTAGTAGAGGAAAAAGG
This sequence comes from Tribolium castaneum, assembly GCF_031307605.1. Lineage (NCBI taxonomy): Eukaryota > Metazoa > Arthropoda > Insecta > Coleoptera > Tenebrionidae > Tribolium > Tribolium castaneum. The sequence goes on from NC_087397.1 coordinate 13,896,038, forward strand.
AGAAGACATAAAAGTCACTAAATGTTTCAGAGTCGTCTTTAGTCGTCATATTAATAACAATAACATTAATAATAATAATACTAATAGTACTAAATGTGCTTATATGCAAACGCTTAATTAAGGTAACAGTTTTTTGGTTTCTTGCTTATATCTCGAAAACAGTTACTCCTATCAATTTTTATCTTTTTTTCGAAATTAAAGCTGATAAAATTTTCCACAAAATTGTTATTTGCATTTTTTTGTAGGACAAACCATAAGCGAGTTATAGAGTTGAATATAAATATTCTTTAACAAAAATTTGTTTTAAAATAAAATGTTTGAAAAACCGATATTACACTAAATTAATTGGGTCTAACACTTTAGTAGAGGAAAAAGGAGATGACATAAAAGTCACCAAAGTCTTCAGAGTTGTTTTTAGTACTAAATTTGCTTATATGCAAGCGCTTAATTAAGGTAACAGTTTTTTGGTTTCTTGCTTATATCTCGAAAACAGTTACTCCTATCAATTTTTATCTTTTTACTAAAATTAAAGCTGATAAAATTTCCTACAAAATAGTTATTTGCATTTTTCATGTAGGACTAACCATAAGCGAGATATAAGTTTGAAAATAAATAATATTTAAAAAAAAAGTGCTTTAACAGAAAATGTCTTGTGATTTAAAATACACTTAATTTAATGAGTCCAATACTTTATTAAAAGAAAAAGGAGGTGACATAAAATCACTGAAGTCTTCAGAGTCGTTTTTAAATGCTGCATTTTTGTCTTCGTCTCAAACATTGAAAACTGAATTACATTTTTGTTCAGGAACAGTTACAGTTTTCTTATTGGTTTTTTGCTTATATCTCGAAAACAGTTACTCCTATCAAATTTTATCTTTTTTCCAAAATTAAAGCTGATAAAATTTCCAACAAAATAGTTATTTACATTTTTCTTGTAGGACCAAGCATAAACGAGTTATAGAGTGGGATATAAATAATATTTAACAAAAATTTGCTTTAAAATAAAATGCTTGAAAAACCGGAATTAAACTAAATTAATTGTGTCTAACACTTTAGTAGAGAAAAAAGGAGAAGACATAAAAGTCACCAAATGTTTCAGAGTCGTCTTTAGTCGTCAAATTAATAACAATAACATTAATAATAATAATACTAATAGTACTAAATTTTCTTATATGCAAACGCTTAATTAAGGTAACAGTTTTTTGGTTTCTTGCTTATATCTCGAAAACAGTTACTCCTATCAATTTTTATCTTTTTACTAAAATTAAAGCTGATAAAATTTTCTACAAAATAGTTATTTGCATTTTTTTGTAGGACTAACCATAAGCGAGTTATAGAGTTGGATATAAATAATCTTTAACAAAAATTTGCTTTAAAATAAAATGTTTGAAAAACCGATATTAAACTAAATAAATTTGGTCTAACACATTAGTAGAGGAAAAAGGAGAAGACATAAAAGTCACCAAAGTCTTCAGAGTTGTTTTTAGTACTTTTAGTTTTTAGTACGCTTAATTAAGGTAACAGTTTTTTGGTTTCTTGCTTATATCTCGAAAACAGTTACTCCTATCAATTTTTAACTTTTTACTAAAATTAAAGCTGATAAAATTTCCTACAAAATAGTAATTTGCATTTTTTATGTAGGACTAACCATAAGCGAGATATAAGTTTGAAAATAAATAATATTTAAAAAAAAAGTGCTTTAACAGAAAATGTCTTGTGATTTAAAATACCCTTAATTTAATGAGTCCAATACTTTATTAGAAGAAAAAGGAGGTGACATAAACGTCACTGAAGTCTTCAGAGTCGATTTTAAATGGTGCATTTTCGTTTTCATCTCAAACATTGAAAACTGAATTACATTTTTGTTCAGTAACAGTTACAGTTTTTTTATTGGTTTTTTGCTTATATCTCGAAAACAGTTACTCCTATCAATTTTTATCTTTCTCTCAAGATTAAAGCTGATAAAATTTCCTAAAAAATAGTTATTTGCATTTTTCTTGTAGGACCAACCATAAGCGAGTTATAGAGTTGGATATAAATAATATTTAACAAAAACTTGCTTTAAAATAAAGTGTTTGAAAAACTAAAATTAAACTAAATTAATTGTGTCTAACACTTTAGTTGAGGAAAAAGGAGAAGACATTAAAGTCACTAAAGGTTTCAGAGTCGTCTTTAGTCGTCATATTAATAACAATAACATTAATAATAATAATACTAATAGTACTAAATTTGCTTATATGCAAGCGCTTAATTAAGGTAACAGTTTCTTGCTTATATCTCGAAAACAGTTACTTCTATCAATTTTTATTTTTTTACTAAAATTAAAGCTGATAAAATTTCCTACAAAATAGTTATTTGCATTTTTCATGTAGGACTAACCATAAGCGAGATATAAGTTTGAAAATAATTAATATTTAAAAAAAAGTGCTTTAACAGAAAATGTTTAGTGATTTAAAATACACTTAATTTATTAGGTCCAATACTTTATTAGAAGAAAAAGGAGGTGACATATAAGTCACTGAAGTCTTCAGAGTCGATTTTAAATGCTGCATTTTCGTCTTCGTCTCAAACATTGAAAACTGAATTACATTTTTGTTCAGTAACAGTTACAGTTTTCATATTGGTTTTTTGTTTATATCTCGAAAACAGTTACTCCTATCAATTTTTATCTTTCTTTTAAAATTAAAGCTGATAAAATTTCCTACAAAATAGTTATTTGCATTTTTCTTGTAGAACCAACCATAAGCGAGTTATAGAGTTGGATATAAATAATATTTAACAAAAACTTGCTTTAAAATAAAATGTTTGAAAAACTAAAATTAAACAAAATTAATTGTGTCTAACACTTTAGTGGAGGAAAAAGGAGAAGACATAAAAGTCACTAAAGGTTTCAGAGTCGTCTTTAATCGTCATATTAATAACAATAACATTAATAATAATAATACTAATAGTACTAAATTTGCTTACATGCAAACGCTTAATTAAGGTAACAGTTTTTTGGTTTCTTGCTTATATCTCAAAAACAGTTACTTATATCAATTTTTATCTTTTTACAAACATTAAAGCTGATAAAATTTCCTACAAAATAGTTATTTGAATTTTTCATGTAAGACTAACCATAAGCGAGATATAAGTTTAAAAATTATTAATATTTAAAAAAAAAGTGCTTTAACAGAAAATGTCTTGTGATTTAAAATACACTTAATTTATTGGGTCCAATACTTTATTAGAAGAAAATGAGGTGACATAAAAGTCGCTGAAGTCTTCAGAGTCGATTTTAAATGCTGCATTTTCGTCTTCGTCTCAAATATTGAAAACTGAATTACATTTATGTTCAGTAACTGTAACAGTTTTCACTATGGTTTTTTGCTTATATCTCGAAAACAATTACTCCAATCAATTTTTATCTATCTTTCAAAATTAAAGCTGATAAAATTTCCACCAAAATAGTTATTTACATTTTTCTTGTAGGACCAAGTATAAACGAGTTATAGAGTTGGATATAAATAATATTTAACAAAAATTTGCTTTACAATAAAATGCTTGAAAAACCGGAATTAAACTAAATTAATTGTGTCTAACACTTTAGTAGAAGAAAAAGGAGAAGACATAAAAGTCACTAAATGTTTGAGAGTCGTCTTTAGTCGTCATATTAATAACAATAACATTAATAATAATAATACTAATAGTACTAAATTTGCTTATATGCAAACGCTCAATTAAGGTAACAGTTTTTTGGTTTCTTGCTTATATCTCGAAAACAGTTACTCCTATCAATTTTTATCTTTTTTTCAGAATTAAAGCTGATAAAATTTTCTACAAAATAGTTATTTGCAATTTTTTGTAGGACCAACCATAAGCGAGTTATAGAGTTGGATATAAATAATCTTTAACAAAAATTTGCTTTAAAATAAAATGTTTGAAAAACCGATATTAAACTAAATTAATTTGGTCTAACACATTAGTAGAGGAAAAAGGAGAAGACATAAAAGTCACCAAAGTCTTCAGAGTTGTTTTTAGTACAAAATTTGCTTATAAGCAAACGCTTAATTAAGGTAACAGTTTTTTGGTTTCTTGCTTATATCTCGAAAACAGTTACTCCTATCAATTTTTATCTTTTTACTAAAATTAAAACTGATAAAATTTCCTACAAAATAGTATCTTGCATTTTTTATGTAGGACTAACCATAAGCGAGATATAAGTTTGAAAATAATTAATATTTAAAAAAATGTGCTTTAACAGAAAATGTCTTGTGATTTAAAATACACTTAATTTAATGAGTCCAATACTTTATTAGAAGAAAAAGGAGGTGACATAAAAGTCACTGAAGTCTTCAGAGTCGATTTTAAATGCTGCATTTTCGTCTTCATCTCAAACATTGAAAACTGAATTACATTTTTGTTCAGTAACAGTTACAGTTTTCTTATTGGTTTCTTGCTTATATCTCGAAAACAGTTACTCCTATCAATTTTTATCTTTCTTTCAAGATTAAAGCTGATAAAATTTCTTACAAAATAGTTATTTGCATTTTTCTTGTAGGACCAACCATAAGCGAGTTATAGAGTTGGATATAAATAATATTTAACAAAAACTTGCTTTAAAATAAAATGTTTGAAAAACTAAAATTAAACTAAATTAATTGTGTCTAACACTTTAGTAGAGGAAAAAGGAGAAGACATAAAAGTCACTAAAGGTTTCAGAGTCGTCTTTAATCGTCATATTAATAACAATAACATTAATAATAATAATACTAATAGTACCAAATTTGCTTACATGCAAACGCTTAATTAAGGTAACAGTTTTTTGGTTTCTCGCTTATATCTCGAAAACAGTTACTTATATCAAAATTATCTTTTTACTAAAATTAAAGCTGATAAAATTTCCTACAAAATAGTTATTTGCATTTTTCATGTAAGACTAACCATAAGCGAGATATAAGTTTAAAAATTATTAATATTTAAAAAAAAAGTGCTTTAACAGAAAATGTCTTGTGATTTAAAATACACTTAATTTATTGGGTCAAATACTTTATTAGAAGAAAAAGGAGGTGACATAAAAGTCGCTAAAGTCTTCAGAGTCGTTTTTAAATGCTGCATTTTCGTCTTCGTCTCAAACATTGAAAACTGAATAACATTTTTGTTCAGTAACTGTAACAGTTTTCACTTTGGTTTTTTGCTTATATCTCGAAAACAATTACTCCTATCAATTTTTATCTTTCTTTCAAAATTAAAGCTGATAGAATTTCCTACAAAATAGTTAATTGCATTTCTTTTGTAAGACCAACCATAAGCGAGTTATAGAGTTGGATATAAATAATCTTTAACAAAAATTTGCTTTAAAATAAAATGTTTGAAAAACCGAAATTAAACTAAATTAATTGAGTCTAACACATTAGTATAGGAAAAAGGGGAAGACATAAAAGTCACCAAAGTCTTCAGAGTCGTTTTTAGTCGTCATATTAATAACAATAACATCAATAATAATAATACTAATAGTACTAAATTTGCTTATATGCAAGCGCTTAATTAAGGTAACAGTTTTTTGGTTTCTTGTTTATATCTCGAAAACAGTTACCCCTATCAATTTTTACCTTTTTACTAAAATTAAAGCTGATAAAATTTCCTACAAATTAGTTATTTGCATTTTTCATGTAGGACTAACCATAAGCGAGATATAAGTTTGAAAATAATTAATATTTAAAACAAATGTGCTTTAACAGAAAATGCCTTGTGATTTAAAATACACTTAATTTATTGGGACCAATACTTTATTAGAAGAAAAAGGAGGTGACATAAAAGTCACTGAAGTCTTCAGAGTCGTTTTTAAATGCTGCATTTTTGTCATCGTCTCAAACATTGAAAACTGAATTACATTTTTGTTCAGTAACAGTTACAGTTTTCTTCTTGGTTTTTTGCTTAAATCTCGAAAACAGTTACACCTATCAAATTTTATCTTTCTTTCAAAATAAAAGCTGATAAAATTTCCAACAAAGTAGATATTTGCATTTTTCTTGTAGGACCAAGCATAAGCGAGTTATAGAGATGGATATAAATAATATCTTACAAAAATTTGCTTTAAAATAAAATGTTTGAAAAACTGAAATTAAACTAAATTAATTGTGTCTAACACTTTAGTGGAGGAAAAAGGAGAAGACATAAAAGTCTCTAAAGGTTTCAAAGTCGTCTTTAGTCGTCATATTAATAACAATAACATTAATAATAATACTAATAGTATTAAATTTGCTTATATGCAAACGCTTAATTAAGGTAACAGTTTTTTGGTTTCTTGCTTATATCTCGAAAACAGTTACTCCTATCAATTTTTATCTTTTTTTCAAAATTAAAGCTGATAAAATTTCCCACAAAATAGTTAATTGCATTTTTTTTATAGGACCAACCATAAGCGAGTTATAGAGTTGAATATAAATAATCTTTAACAAAAATTTGTTTTAAAATAAAATGTTTGAAAAACCGATATTAAACTAAATTAATTGGGTCTAACACTTTAGTAGAGGAAAAAGGAGAAGACATAAAAGTCACCAAAGTCTTCAGAGTTGTTTTTAGTACTAAATTTGCTTATATGCAAGCGCTTAATTAAGGTAACAGTTTTTTGGTTTCTTGCTTATATCTCGAAAACAGTTACTCCTGTCAATTTTTATCTTTTTACTAAAATTAAAGCTGATAAAATTTCCTACAAAATAGTTATTTGCATTTTTCATGTAGGACTAACCATAAGCGAAATATAAGTTTGAAAATAATTAATATTTTAAAAAAGTGCTTTAACAGAAAATGCCTTGTGGTTTAAAATACACTTAATTTATTGGGTCCAATACTTTATTAGAAGAAAAAGGAGGTGACATTAAAGTCGCTGAAGTCTTCAGAGTCGTTTTAAAATGCTGCATTTTCGTCTTCGTCTCAAACATTGAAAACTGAATTACATTTGTGTTCAGTAACTGTAACAATTTTCACTTTGGTTTTTTGCTTATATTTCGAAAACAGTTACTTTTATCAATTTTTATTTTTCTTTCAAAATTAAAGCTGATAAAATTTCCTACAAAAGAGTTATTTGCATTTCTTTTGTAAGACCAACCATAAGCGAGTTATTGATTTGGATATAAATAATCTTTAACAAAAATTTGCTTTAATAGTAATAAAAGTAATAATAATAATAATACTTTTAATAAGGAAAAATAAAGTTTATTTTGTGTGTTACATGAGCGTTTTCTCATTTCTATGCAAAAAATCATGTGTGATCTGTGTTTTTAGGCAATCTAAGCCATTTTATAGTTTTTAGGCAAGAAATTGGCTAAAATTAATCACTCATTTTAAAACTGGTATAAAAACAATACTATACAAAAGTTATAATCGGTTTTTAATAATAATAATTATAATAATAATAATAATAATAATAATAATAATAATAATAGACGAAGACGAAAATGCAGCATTTAAAAACGACTCTGAAGACTTCAGTTACTTTTATGTCATCTTCTTTTTCTTCTAATAAAGTATTGGACCCAATAAATTAAAAAATATTTATTTGCATTTTTCATGTAGGACTAACCATAAGCGAGATATAAGTTTGAAAATAATTACTATTGTTATTATTGTTATTATTATTATTAACATTATTATTGTTATTATTATTATTATTATTATTATTATTATTATTACTATTATTTTTATTATTATTATTATTATTATTATTATTATTATTATTATTAAAAACCGATTATAACTTTTGTATAGTAAATGTTTTTATACCAGTTTTAAAATGAGTTATTAATTTTAGACAATTTCTTGCCTAAAAACACAGATCACAGATGATCTCTTGAATAGAAATGAGAAAACGCTCATATAACACAAAATAAGCTTTATTTTTGCTTAGAAAACTAAGCTTACTTTTATTACTACTATTATTATTATTTTTATTATAATTATTATTATTACTATTATTTTTATTATTATTATTACTATTATTATTATTATTATTATTATTATTAATATTATTATTATTAAAAACCGATTATAACTTTTGTATAGTAAATGTTTTTAACCAGTTTTAAAATGAGTTATTAATTTTATTCAATTTCTTGCCTAAAAACTCATCACAGATGATCTCTTGCATAGAAATGAGAAAACGCTCATATAACACACAAAATAAGCTTCATTTTTGCTTAGAAAACTAAGCTTACTTTTATTACTATTATTATTATTTTTATTATTATAATTATTATTATTATTATCACGCTCATGTAACACACAAAATAAGCTTCATTTTTCCTTATTAAAAGTATTATTATTTTTATTACTTTTGTTACTATTACCATTATTATTATTATTATTATTATTATTATTATTATTATTATTATTATTATTATTATTAATATTAACTTTTGTATAGTAAATGTTTTTATACCAGTTTTAAAATGGGTTATTAATTTTAGACAATTTCTTGCCTAAAAACACATCACAGATGATTTCTTGCATAGTAATGAGAAAACGCTCATATAACACACAAAATAAGCTTCATTTTTGCTTAGAAAACTAAGCTTACTTTTATTACTATTATTATTTCTATTATTATTATTTTTATTATTATTATTATTATTACTATTATTATTATTATTATTATTATTATTATTACTATTATTTTTATTATTATTATTATTATTATTGTTATTATTATTATTATTAAAAACTTATATTAAACAGATAGAAAACGGCGTATCTCGGACTCTTATAGGACTCTTATAGGGTCAAAAAGTATCAGTTTGGATTAAAACAAATTATTTTTGTTGACTCTCAGTCTGAATTGTCCATCAGTTCAAACAAAAACGGCTTATTTTAGACGATCTTTTGCTTTGAACAAGAAAACTTACATCGAACAGACTAAAAACGTATTAATCTGGCATAAAAGAGCAATTTATGTATCACTTTGGATAAAGGCAGCTAATCCTATTCGTTTCATTGCTTAAAATAGACAAAATTGTTGATAAATCTAACAAAAACGCTGTATTCTAGCACCAAATACTAATTACATTATAGTTTCGACGAGAATAGCTTATTTGGAATGGTTCTATGCTTCCAAACGAGTAAATTTTTATTAAACAGATGCCAAACATCATGTTTTGTCCTATAAAAACATTTTATATTGCAGTTTGTATTAAAACAAAATATTTTCGTTGATCCTTTGTTAGAAGCAGCAAACCTAACATTTAAGAATCTGAAAACTTTGTATTCGGACACAAACCACCGAATTTTGTATCAGTTTAGACAAAAACGGTTGATTTTCGACAATATTTTGCTTTGAACAAGAAAACTTATATCAAACTGACTAAAAACGTCTTATTTTAGCACAAAACAAAAGATTTGCTTTATAGTCTTAACGAGAGCTGTTAATTTCAAACGGTTCTATGCTTTGAAACGAGTAAACTTTCACTGAACAGAGGAAAAACATCTTATTTCGCCTTTTAAAAACGATTCATGCCACAGTTTGGATAAAAACCAATTTTCGTTAATTCATTGTTACAAACAAGAAACCTTACATCAAAGAAACTGAAAACCACTTATTCAGGCACAGAAATTCGAATTACGTTTCAGTCTGGACAAAAACTGCTTACTTTAGACGATCCTTTGTTTTGAATACAAAAACTTACATTAAAAAGATTAAAAACGTCTTATTCTGGCTGAAAACTGCAAATTATATATTACTCTAGATAAAAGCTATTTATCCTGATTACTCCTTTACTTAGAATAGAGTAAACTTGTATAAAACTTAATGAAAACTTTAAATTTCGTCTCAAAGAAATAAATTACGTTATAGTTTTGACCAGCACTGTTTATTTCAAACGATTTTATGATTCGAAACTAATGAACTTTTATGGGGCAGATGCAAAACCACATATTACCATATAAAGCGTTGTTTTAAAGCAAATTATTACCTTTTGCAACAAGAAATTTCACGTCAAAGAAACTGAAAACTTCGTATCCATGCACAAATATCGAATTACGTATCAGTTTAGGCAAATACAGATTATTTTAAACAATTCCTTGCTATAAACAAAAAAAATTTTATCAAACATATTGAAAACGTCTTATTCTCGAAAATAAGAGCAAATTATGTATCACCTTTAACAAAAGCGGATTACTCTGTTTGATTCTATGCTTAGAGTAGAGTAAACTACTATAAAACGTAATGAAAACTCTATATTCAGGCTCAAAAGAACAAATTACGTTATAGTTTTGACAAAAAAAAAATTATTTCGGACGATTACATACTTCGAAGTAAGCAAACTTTAATTGAACAAGTGCAAAAGCTAATACTTTGCTTTAAAATAACGATTTATGTGGTAATATGGTATTTTGCATCTGTCCTATAAAAGTTTACTCGTTTCGCTCCATTGAATCATTCGAAATAAATTATTTTGACACAACAACAACGAAAATAATTTGTTTTTGTTTAAACTGTAACATGTCGTTTTTATAAAACGAACTAAGACGTTTGGCATCTGTTTAGTGAAAGTTTTCTCGTTTGGGGGCATAAAATCGTTTGAAATTAACAGTTCTGGTCAAAACTATAACGTAGATTATTTCTTTGAGACGAAATTTAAAGTTTTCATTAAGTTTTATACAAGTTTGCTCTATTCTAAGCAAAGGAGTAATCAGGATAAACTGCTTTTATTCAAAGTAATACATAATTTGCAGTTTTCAGCCAGAATAAGACGTTTTAATCTTTTTAATGTAAGTTTTTGTATTCAAAACAAAGGATCGTCTAAAGTAAGCAGTTTTTGTCCAGACTGAAACGTAATTCGAATTTCTGTGCCTGAATAAGCGGTTTTCAGTTACTTTGATGTAAGGTTTCTTGTTTGTAACAATGAATTAACGAAAATAATTGGTTTTCATCCTAACTGTGGCATGAATCGTTTTTAAAAGGCGAAATAAGATGTTTTTCCTCTGTTCAGTGAAAGTTTACTCGTTTCAATGCATAGAACTGTTTGAAATTAACAGCTCTCGTTAAGACTATAACGCAGATCTTTTGTTTTGTGCTAAAATAAGACGTTTTTAGTCAGTTTGATATAAGTTTTCTTGTTCAAAGCAAAATATTGTCGAAAATCAACCGTTTTTGTCTAAACTGATACAAAATTCGGTGGTTTGTGTCCGAATACAAAGTTTTCAGATTCTTTAATGTTAGGTTTGCTGTTCTAACAAAGAATCAACGAAAATATTTTGTTTTAATACAAACTGCAATATAAAATGTCTTTATAGGACAAAACATGATGTTTGGCATCTGTTTAATAAAAATTTACTCGTTTGGAAGCATAGAATCATTCCAAATAAGCTATTCTCGTCGAAACTATAATGTAATTAGTATTTTGTGCTAGAATACAGCGCTTTTGTTAGATTTATTAACGATTTTGTCTATTTTAAGCAATGAAACGAATAGGATTAGCTGCCTTTATC
>NC_087397.1:13910000-13927500 GCF_031307605.1 Tribolium castaneum
AACTAAATTAATTGTGTCTAACACTTTAGTAGAGGAAAAAGGAGAAGACATAAAAGTCACTAAAGGTTTCAGAGTCGTCTTTAATCGTCATACTAATAACAATAACATTAATAATAATAATACTAATAGTACTAAATTTGCTTGTATGCAAACGCTTAATTAAGGTGACAGTTTTTTGGTTTCTTGCTTATATCTCGAAAACAGTTACTCCTATCAATTTTTATCTTTTTACTAAAATTAAAGCTGATAAAATTTTCTACAAAATAGTTTTTTGCATTTTTCATGTAGGACTAACCATAAGCGAGATATAAGTTTGAAAATAATCAATATTTAAAAAAAAAAGTGCTTTAACAAAAAATGTCTTGTGATTTAAAATACACTTAATTTATTGGGTCCAATACTTTAATAGAAGAAAAAGGAGGTGACTTAAAAGTTACTGAAGTTTTTAGAGTCGTTTTTAAATGCTGCATTTTCGTCTACATCTCAAACATTGAAAACTGAATTACATTTTTGTTCAGTAACAGTTACAGTTTTCTTATTGGTTTTTTGCTTATATCTCGAAAACAGTTACTCCTATCAATTTTTATCTTTTTTTCAAAATTCAAGCTGATAAAATTTCCTACAAAATAGTTATGTGCATTTCTTTTGTAAGACTAACCATAAGCGAGTTATAGAGTTGAATATAAATAATCATTAACAAAAATTTTCTTTAAAATAAAATGTTTGAAAAACCGATATTAAACCAAATTAATTGGGTCTAACACTTTAGTAGAGGAAAAAGGAGAAGACATAAAAGTCACCAAAGTCTTCAGAGTGGTTTTTAGTACTAAATTTGCTTATATGCAAGCGCTTAATTAAGGTTACAGTTTTTTGGTTTCTTGCTTATATCTCGAAAACAGTTAATCCTATTAATTTTTATCTTTTTACTAAAATTAAAGCTGATAAAATTTCCTACAAAATAGTAATTTGCATTTTTTATGTAGGACTAACCATAAGCGAGATGTAAGTTTGAAAATAATTAATATTTAAAAAAAAAGTGCTTTAACAGAAAATGTACCTTAATTAAGCGCTTGCATATAAGCAAATTTGGTACTATTAGTATTATTATTATTAATGTTATTGTTATTAATATGACGACTAAAAACGACTCTGAAGACTTAGGTGACTTTTATGTCTTTTCCTTTTTCTTCTACTAAAGTGTTAGACCCAATTAATTTAGTTTAATTTCGGTTTTTCAAACATTTTATTTTAAAGAGAATTTTTGTTAATGATTATTTGTATCTAACTCTATAACTCGCTTATGGTTGGTCCTCCAAGAAAAATGCAAATAACTATTTTGTAGGAAATTTTATCAGCTTTAATTTTGAAAAAAAGATAAAAATTGATAGGAGTAACTGTTTCAGAGATATAAGCAAAAAACCAATAAGAAAACTGTAACTGTTACTGAACAAAAATGTAATTTAGTTTTCAATGTTTGAGACGAAGACGATAATGCAGCATTTAAAATCGACTCTGAAGACTTCAGTGACTCTTATGTCACCTCCTTTTTCTTCTAATAATGTATTGGACCTAATAAATTAAGTGTATTTTAAATCACAAGACATTTTCTGTTAAAGCACTTTTTTTTTAAATATTAATTATTTTCAAACATATATCTCGCTTATGGTTAGTCCTACATGAAAAATGCAAATAACTATTTTGTAGGAAATTTTATCAGCTTTAATTATAGTAAAAAAATAAAAACTGATAGGAGTAACTGTTTTCGAGATATAAGCAAGAAACCAAAAAACAGTTACCTTAATTAAGCGCTTGCATCTAAGCAAATTTAGTACTATTAGTATTATTATTATTAATGTTATTGTTATTAATATGACGACTAAAAACGACTCTGAAGACATTGGTGACTTTTATGTCTTTTTCTTTGTCCTTTACTAAAGTGTTAGACACAATTAATTTAGTTTAATTTCAGTTTTTCAAACATTTTATTTTAAAGCTAATTTTTGTTAAAGATTATTTATATCCAACTCTATAACTCGCTTATACTTGGTCCTACAAGAAAAATGCAAATAACTATTTTGTAGGAAATTTTATCAGCTTTAATTTTAGTAAAAAAATAAAAATTGATAGAAGGAACTGTTTTCGAGATATAAGCAAGAAACTGTTACTTTAATTAAGCGCTTGCATATAAGCAAATTTAGTAATATTAGTATTATTATTATTAATGTTATTGTTATTAATATGACGACTAAAAACGACTCTCAAGACTTTGGTGACTTTTATGTCTTCTCCTTTTTCCTCTACTAAAGTGTTAGTCTTAATTAATTTAGTTTAATTTCGGTTTTTCAAACATTTTATTTTAAAGCAAATTTTTGTTAAAGATTATTTATATCCAACTCTATAACTCGCTTATGGTTGGTCCTACAAGAAAAATGCAAATAACTATTTTGTAGGAAATTTTATCAGCTTGAATTTTGAAAAAAAGATAAAAATTGATAGGAGTAACTGTTTTCGAGATATAAGCAAAAAACCAATAAGAAAACTGTAAGTTACTGAACAAAAATGTGATTTAGTTTTCAATGTTTGAGGCGAAGACGAAAATGCAGCATTTACTGTCACCTCCTTTTTCTTTTAATAATGTATTGGACCCAATAAATTAAATGTATTTTAAATCACAAGACATTTTCTGTTAAAGCACTTTTTTTTTAAATATTAATTATTTTCAAACATATATCTCGCTTATGGTTAGTCCTACATAAAAAATGCAAATAACTATTTTGTAGGAAATTTTATCAGCTTTAATTATAGTAAAAAGATAAAAACTGATAGGAGTAACTGTTTTCGAGATATAAGCAAGAAACCAAAAAACTGTTACCTTAATTAAGCGTTTGCATCTAAGCAAATTTAGTACTATTAGTATTATTATTATTAATGTTATTGTTATTAATATGACGACTAAAAACGACTCTGAAGACTTTGGTGACTTTTATGTCTTTTTCTTTGTCCTTTACTAAAGTGTTAGACACAATTAATTTAGTTTAATTTCAGTTTTTCAAACATTTTATTTTAAAGCTAATTTTTGTTAAAGATTATTTATATCCAACTCTATAACTCGCTTATGGTTGGTCTTACAAAAGAAATGCAAATAACTATTTTGTAGAAAATTTTATCAGCTTTAATTTTGAAAGGAAGATAAAAATTGATAGGAGTAATTGTTTTCGAGGTATAAGCAAAAAACCAAAGTGAAAACTGTTACAGTTACTGAACAAAAATGTAATTCAGTTTTCAATGTTTGAGACGAAGACAAAAATGCAGCATTTAAAAACGACTCTGAAGACTTCAGCGACTTTTATGTCACCTCCTTTTTCTTCTAATAAAGTATTGGACCCAATAAAATAAGTGTGTTTTAAATCACAAGACATTTTCTGTTAAAACACTTTTTTTTAAATATTAATAATTTTTAAACTTATATCTCGCTTATGGTTAGTCTTACATGAAAAATGCAAATAACTATTTTGTAGGAAATTTTATCAGCTTTAATTTTAGTGAAAAGATAAAAATTGATATAAGTAACTGTTTTCGAGATATAAGCAAGAAACCAAAAAACTGTTACCTTAATTAAGCGTTTGCATGTAAGCAAATTTAGTACTATTAGTATTATTATTATTAATGTTATTGTTATTAGTATGACGATTAAAGACGACTCTGAAACCTTTAGTGACTTTTATGTCTTCTCCTTTTTCCTCTACTAAAGTGTTAAACACAATTAATTTAGTTTAATTTCAGTATTTCAAACATTATATTTTAAAGCAAATTTTTGTTAAAGATTATTTATATCCAACTCTATAACTCGATTATGGTTGGTCCTACAAAAAAAATGCATAAAACTATTTTGTAGGAAATTTTATCAGCTTTAATTTTGAAGGAAAGATAAAAATTTATAGGAGTAACTGTTTTCGAGATATAAGCAAAAAACCAAAGTGAAAACTGTAACAGTTACTGAACAAAAATGTAATTCAGTTTTCAATGTTTGAGACGTAGACGAAAATGCAGCATTTAAAAACGACTCTGAAGACTTCAGTGACTTTTAAGTCACCTCCTTTTTCTTCTAATAAAGTATTGGATCCAATAAATTAAGTGTATTTTAAATCACAAGACATTTTTTGTTAAAGCACTTTTTTTTTAAATATTAATTATTTTCAAACTTATATCTCGCTTATGGTTAGTCCTACATAAAAAATGCAAATAACTATTTTGTAGGAAATTTTATCAGCTTTAATTTTAGTAAAAAGATAAAAATTGATAGGAGTAACTGTTTTCGAGATATAAGCAAGAAACCAAAAAAGTGTCACCTTAATTAAGCGTTTGCATACAAGCAAATTTAGTACTATTAGTATTATTATTATTAATGTTATTGTTATTAGTATGACGATTAAAGACGACTCTGAAACCTTTAGTGACATTTATGTCTTCTCCTTTTTCCTCTACTAAAGTGTTAGACACAATTAATTTAGTTTAATTTCAGTATTTCAAACATTTTATTTTAAAGCAAATTTTTGTTAAATATTATTTATATCCATTTTATAACTCGCTTATACTTGGTCCTACAAGAAAAATGCAAATAACTATTTTGTAGGAAATTTTATCAGCTTTAATTTTAGTAAAAAGATAAAAATTGATAGGAGTAACTGTCTTCGAGTTATAAGCAAGAAACCAAAAAACTGTTACCTTAATAAAGCGTTTGCTTATAAGCAAATTTAGTACTATTAGTATTATTATTATTAATGTTATTGTTATTAATATGACGACCAAAAACGACTCTGAAGACTTTGGTGACTTTTATGTCTTCTCCTTTTTCCTATACTAAAGTGTTAGACTCAATTAATTTAGTTTAATTTAGGTTTTTCAAACATTTTATTTTAAAGCAAATTTTTGTTAAAGATTATTTATATCCAACTCTATAACTCGCTTATGGTTGGTCCTACAAGAAAAATGCAAATAACTATTTTGTAGGAAATTTTATCAGCTTTAATTTTAGTAAAAAGATAAAAATTGATAGGAGTAACTGTTTTCGAGATATAAGCAAGAAACCAAAAAACTGTTACCTTAATAAAGCGTTTGCATATAAGCAAATTTAGTACTATTAGTATTATTATTATTAATGTTATTGTTATTAATATGACGACCAAAAACGACTCTAAAGACTTTGGTGACTTTTATGTCTTCCCCTTTTTCCTCCACTAAAATGTTAGTCTTAATTAATTTAGTTTAATTTCGGTTTTTCAAACATTTTATTTTAAAGCAAATTTTTGTTAAGGATTATTTATATCCAACTCTATAACTCGCTTATGGTTGGTCCTACAAGAAAAATGCAAGTAACTATTTTGTAGAAAATTTTATCGGCTTGAATTTCGAAAAGAAGATAAAAATTGATAGGAGTAACTGTTTTCGAGATATAAGCAAAAAACCAATAAGAAAACTGTAACTGTCACTGAACAAAAATGTAATTCAGTTTTCAATGTTTGAGACAAAGACGAAAATGCAGCATTTAAAATCGACTCTGAAGACTTCAGTGACTTTTATGTCACCTCCTTTTTCTTCTAATAAAGTATTGGACCCATTAAATTAAGTGTATTTTAAATCACAAGACATTTTCTGTTAAAGCACTTTTTTTTTAAATATTAATTATTTTCAAACTTACATCTCGCTTATGGTTAGTCCTACATAAAAAATGCAAATTACTATTTTGTAGGAAATTTTATCAGCTTTAATTTTAGTAAAAAGATAAAAATTAATTGGAGTAACTGTTTTCGAGATATAAGCAAGAAACCAAAAAACTGTTACCTTAATTAAGCTCTTGCATATAAGCAAATTTAGTACTAAAAACAACTCTGAAGACTTTGGTGACTTTTATGTCTTCTCCTTTTTCCTCTACTAAAGTGTTAGACCCAATTAATTTGGTTTAATATCGGTTTTTCAAACATTTTATTTTAAAGCAAATTTTTGTTAAAGATTATTTATATCCAACTCTATAACTCGCTTATGGTTGGTCCTACAAAAAAATGCAAATAACTATTTTGTAGGAAATTTTATCAGCTTTAATTTAGAAAAAGAGATAAAAATTGATAGGAGTAACTGTTTTCGAGATATAAGCAAGAAACCAAAAAACTGTTACCTTAATAAAGCGCTTGCATATAAGCAAATTTAGTACTATTAGTATAATTATTAATGTTATTGTTATTAATATGACGATTAAAAACGACTCTGAAGACTTTGGTGACTTTTACGTCTCCTCCTTTTTCCTCTACTAAAGTGTTAGACCCAATTAATTTAGTTTAATTTCGGTTTTTCAAACATTTTATTTTAAAGCAAATTTTTGTTAAAGATTATTTATATCCAAGTCTATAACTCGCTTATGGTTGGTCCTACAAAAAAAATGCTAAAAACTATTTTGTAGAAAATTTTATCAGCTTTAATTTTGAAGGAAAGATAAAAATTTATAGGAGTAACTGTTTTCGAGATATAAGCAAAAAACCAAAGTGAAAACTGTAACAGTTACTGAACAAAAATGTAATTCTGTTTTCAATGTTTGAGACGTAGACGAAAATGCAGCATTTAAAAACGACTCTGAAGACTTCAGTGACTTTTAAGTCACCTCCTTTTTTTTCTAATAAAGCATTGGACCCAATAAATTAAGTGTATTTTAAATCACAAGACATTTTTTGTTAAAGCACTTTTTTTTTAAATATTGATTATTTTCAAACTTATATCTCGCTTATACTTGGTCCTACAAGAAAAATGCAAATAACTATTTTGTAGGAAATTTTATCAGCTTTAATTTTAGTAAAAAAATAAAAATTGATAGGAGTAACTGTTTTCGAGATATAAGCAAGAAACCAAAAAACTGTTACCTTAATAATGCGCTTGCATATAAGCAAATTTAGTACTATTAGTATTATTATTATTAATGTTATTGTTATTAATATGACGATTAAAAACGACTCTGAAGACTTTGGTGACTTTTACGTCTCCTCCTTTTTCCTCTACTAAAGTGTTAGACCCAATTAATTTAGTTTAATTTAGGTTTTTCAAACATTTTATTTTAAAGCAAATTTTTGTTAAAGATTATTTATATCCAACTCTATAACGCGCTTATAGTTGGTCCTACAAGAAAAATGCAAATAACTATTTTGTAGGAAATTTTATCAGCTTGAATTTTGAAAAAAAGATAAAAATTGATAGGAGTAACTGTTTTCGAGATATAAGCAAAATACCAATAAGAAAACTGTAACTGTTACTGAACAAAAATGTAATTCAGTTTTCAATGTTTGAGACCAAGACGAAAATGCAGCATTTAAAATCGACTCTGAAGACTTCAGTGACTTTTATGTCACCTCCTTTTTCTTCTAATAAAGTATTGGACCCATTAAATTAAGTGTATTTTAAATCACAAGACATTTTCTGTTAAAGCACTTTTTTTTAAATATTAATTATTTTCAAACTTACATCTCGCTTATGGTTAGTCCTACATGAAAAAAGCAAATTACTATTTTGTAGGAAATTTTATCAGCTTTAATTTTAGTAAAAAGATAAAAATTAATAGGAGTAACTGTTTTCGAGATATAAGCAAGAAACCAAAAAACTGTTACCTTAATTAAGCGCTTGCATATAAGCAAATTTAGTACTAAAAACAACTCTAAAGACTTTGGTGACTTTTATGTCTTCTCCTTTTTCCTCTACTAAAGTGTTAGACCCAATTAATTTGGTTTAATATCGGTTTTTCAAACATTTTATTTTAAAGCAAATTTTTGTTAAAGATTATTTATATCCAACTCTATAACTCGCTTATGGTTGGTCCTACAAAAAAATGCAAATTACTGTTTTGTAGGAAATTTTATCAGCTTTAATTTAGAAATAGAGATAAAAATTGATAGGAGTAACTGTTTTCGAGATATAAGCAAGAAACCAAAAAACTGTTACCTTAATAAAGCGCTTGCATATAAGCAAATTTAGTACTATTAGTATTATTATTATTAATGTTATTGTTATTAATATGACGATTAAAAACGACTCTGAATACTTTGGTGACTTTTACGTCTCCTCCTTTTTCCTCTACTAAAGTGTTAGACCCAATTAATTTAGTTTAATTTCGGTTTTTCAAACATTTTATTTTAAAGCAAATTTTTGTTAAAGATTCTTTATATTCAACTCTATAACTCGCTTATGGTTGGTCCTACAAAAAAAATGCATAAAACTATTTTGGAGGAAATTTTATCAGCTTTAATTTTGAAGGAAAGATAAAAATTTATAGGAGTAACTGTTTTCGAGATATAAGCAAAAAACCAAAGTGAAAACTGTAACAGTTACTGAACAAAAATGTAATTCAGTTTTCAATGTTTGAGACGTAGACGAAAATGCAGCATTTAAAAACGACTCTGAAGACTTCAGTGACTTTTAAGTCACCTCCTTTTTCTTCTAGTAAAGTATTGGATCCAATAAATTAAGTGTATTTTAAATCACAAGACATTTTTTGTTAAAGCACTTTTTTTTTAAATATTGATTATTTTCAAACTTATATCTCGCTTATGGTTAGTCCTACATGAAAAATGCAAAAAACTATTTTGTAGGAAATTTTATCGGCTTTAATTTTAGTAAAAAAATAAAAATTGAAAGGAGTAACTGTTTTCGAGATATAAGCAAGAAACCAGAAAACTGTCATCTTAATTAAGCGTTGCATACAAGCAAATTTAGTACTATTAGTATTATTATTATTAATGTTATTGTTATTAGTATGACGATTAAAGACGACTCTGAAACCTTTAGTGACTTTTATGTCTTCTCCTTTTTCCTCTACTAAAGTGTTAGACACAATTAATTTAGTTTAATTTCAGTATTTCAAACATTTTATTTTAAAGCAAATTTTTGTTAAATATTATTTATATCTATCTTTATAACTCGCTTATACTTGGTCCTACATGAAAAATGCAAAAAACTATTTTGTAGGAAATTTTATCGGCTTTAATTTTAGTAAAAAAATAAAAATTGAAAGGAGTAACTGTTTTCGAGATATAAGCAAGAAACCAGAAAACTGTCATCTTAATTAAGCGTTGCATACAAGCAAATTTAGTACTATTAGTATTATTATTATTAATGTTATTGTTATTAATATGACGACTAAAAACGACTCTCAAGACTTTGGTGACTTTTATGTCACCTCTTTTTTCTTCTAATAAAGTATTGGACCCATTAAATTAAGTGTATTTTAATCACAAGACTTTTTCTGTTAAAGCACTTTTTTTTAAATATTAACTATTTTCAAACTTATATCTCGCTTATGGTTAGTCCTACATGAAAAATGCAAATAACTATTTTGTAGGAAATTTTATCAGCTTTAATTAATCTGAGCGTTTTCTCATTTCTATGCAAAAGATCATCTGTGATTTGTGTTTTTAGGCAAGAAATTGTCTAAAATTAATAACTCATTTTAAAACTGGTATAAAATCATTTACTATACAAAAGTTATAATCGGTTTTTAATAATAATAATATTAATAATAATAATATTAATAATAATAATAATAATAATAATAATAATAATAATAATAATAGTAATAATAATAAAAATAATAGTAATAATAATAATAATAATAAAAATAATAATAATAGTAGTAATAAAATTAAGCTTAGTTTTCTGAGCAAAAATGAAGCTTATTTTGTGTTATATGAGCGTTTTCTCATTTCTATGCAAAAGATCATGTGTGATCTGTGTTTTTAGGCAATCTAAGCCATTTTATAGTTTTTAGGCAAGAAATTGGCTAAAATTAATCACTCATTTTAAAACTGGTATAAAAACAATACTATACAAAAGTTATAATCGGTTTTTAATAATAACAATTATAATAATAATAATAACAATAATAATAATAGTAATAAA
This sequence comes from Tribolium castaneum, assembly GCF_031307605.1. Taxonomy (NCBI): domain Eukaryota; kingdom Metazoa; phylum Arthropoda; class Insecta; order Coleoptera; family Tenebrionidae; genus Tribolium; species Tribolium castaneum. Next base: position 13,919,931 of record NC_087397.1, read on the forward strand.
AGTAAGCTTAGTTTTCTAAGCAAAAATGGAGCTTATTTTGTGTGTTATATGAGTGTTTTCTCATTTCTATGCAAGAAATCATTTGTGATCTGTGTTTTTAGGCAAGAAATTGTCTAAAAATAATAACTCATTTTAAAACTGGTATAAAAACATTTACTATACAAAAGTTAATAATAATAATAATATAAATAATAATAATAATATTAACAATAATAATAATAATAATAATAATAGTAATAGTAACAAAAGTAATAATAATAATAATACTTTTAATAAGAAAAAATGGAGCTTATTTTGTGTGTTACATAAGCGTTTTCTCATTACTATGCAAAAGATCATGTGTGATCTGTGTTTTTAGGCAATCTAAGCCATTTTATAGTTTTTAATATTTAACAAAAATTAGAAGAGGAAAAAGGAGAAGACATAAAAGTCACTAAAGGTTTCAGAGTCGTCTTTAGTCGTCATATTCATAACAATAACATTAATAATAATAATACTAATAGTACTAAATTTGCTTATATGCAAACGCTTAATTAAGGTAACAGTTTTTTGGTTTCTTGCTTATATCTCGAAAACAGTTACCCCTATCAATTTTTATCTTGTTTCAAAATTAAAGCTGATAAAATTTACTACAAAATAGTTATTTGCATTTTTTTGTAGGACCAACCATAAGCGAGTTATAGAGTTGGATATAAATAATCTTTAACAAAAATTTGCTTTAAAATAAAATGTTTGAAAAACCGATATTAAACTAAATTAATTGGGTCTAACACTTTAGTAGAGAAAATAGGAGAAGACATAAAAGTCACCAAAGTCTTCAGAGTTGTTTTTAGTACTAAATTTGCTTATATGCAAGCGCTTAATTAAGGTAACAGTTTTTTGGTTTCTTGCTTATATCTTGAAAACATTTACTCCTATCAATTTTTATCATTTTACTAAAATTAAAGCTGATAAAATTTCCTACAAAATAGTAATTTGCATTTTTTATGTAGGACTAACCATAAGCGAGATATAAGTTTGAAAATAATTAATATTTAAAAAAAAAATGCTTTAACAGAAAATGTCTTGTGATTTAAAATACACTTAATTTATTGGGTCCAATACTTTATTAGATGAAAAAAGAGGTGACATAAAAGTCACTGAAGTCTTCAGAGTCGATTTTAAATGCTGCATTTCCGTCTTCGTCTCAAACATTGAAAACTGAATTACATTTTTGTTCAGTAACAGTTACAGTTTTCTTATTGGTTTTTTGCTTATATCTCAAAAACTGTTACTCCTATCAATTTTTATCTTTTTTTCAAAATTAAAGCTGATAAAATTTCCTACAAAATCGTTATTTGCATTTTTCTTGTAGGACCAACCATAAGCGAGTTATAGAGTTGGATTTAAATAATATTTAACAAAAATTTGCTTTAAAATAAAATATTTGAAAAACTGAAATTAAACTAAATTAAATGTGTCCAACACTTTAGTAGAGAAAAAAGGAAAAGACATAAAAGTCACCAAAGTCTTCAGAGTCAGTTTCAGACTAACCATAAGCGAGATATAAGTTTGAAAATAATTAATAATTTAAAAAAAATGTGCTTTAACAAAAAATGTCTTGTGATTTAAAATACACTTAATTTATTGTGTCCAGTAGTTTATTAGAAGAAAAACGAGGTGACATAAAAGTCACTGAAGTCTTCAGAGTCGATTTTAAATGCTGCATTTTCGTCTTCGTCTCAAACATTGAAAACTGAATTACATTTTGGTTCTGAAACGGCAACAGTTTTCACTTTGGTTTTTTGCTTATATCTCGAAAACAATTACTCCTATCAGTTTTTATTTTTCTTTCAAAATTAAAGCTGATAAAATTTCCTACAAAATAGTTATTTGCATTTTCCTTGTAGGACCAACCATAAGCGAGTTATAGAGTTGGATATAAATAATATTTAACAAAAACTTGCTTTAAAATAAAATGTTTGAAAAACTGAAATTAAACTAAATTAATTGTGTCTAACACTTTAGTAGAGGAAAAAGAAAAAGACATAAAAGTCACCAAAGTCTTCAGAATCGTTTTTAGTCGTCATATTGACAACAATAACATTAATAATAATAAAACTAATAGTACTAAATTTGCTTACATGCAAACGCTTCATTCAGGTAACAGTTTTTTGGTTTCTTGCTTATAGCTCGAAAACAGTTACTCCTATAAATTTGACTAATCATAAGCGAAATATAAGTTTGAAAATAATTAATATTTAAAAAAAAGTGCTTTAACAGAAAATGTCTTGTGATTTAAAATACACTTAATTTATTGGGTCCAATAGTTTATTAGAAGAAAAACTAGGTGACATAAAAGTCACTGAAGTCTTCCGAGTCGTTTTTAAATGCTGCATTTTCGTCTTCGTCTCAAACATTGAAAACTGAATTACATTTTTGTTCAGTAACTGTAACAGTTTTCACTTTGGTTTTTTGCTTATATCTCGAAAACAGTTACTCCGATCAATTTTTATCTTTCTTTCAAAATTTAAGCTGATAAAATTTCCTACAAAATAGTTAATTGCATTTCTTTTGTAGAACCAACAATAAGCGAGCTATAGAGTTAGATATAAATAATCTTTAACAAAAATTTGCTTTAAAATAAAATGTTTGAAAAACCGAAATTAAACTAAATTAATTGGGTCTAACACTTTAGTGGAGAAAAAAGGAAAAGACATAAAAGTCACCAAAGTCTTCAGAGTCAGTTTCAGACTAACCATAAGCGAGATATAAGTTTGAAAATAATTAATAATTAAAAAAAAATGTGCTTTAACATAAAATGTCTTGTGATTTAAAATACACTTAATTTATTGGGTCCAATACTTTATTAGAAGAAAAAGGAGGTGACAGAAAGGTCACTGAAGTTTTTAGAGTCGTTTGTAAATGCTGCATTTTCGTGTTCGTCTCAAACATTGAAAACTGAATTACATTTTTGTTCAGTAACAGTTATAGTTTTCTTATTGGTTTTTTGCTTATATCTCGAAAACACTAAAATAGTTATTTACATTTTTCTTGAAGAAACAAGCATAAGCAAGTTATAGAGTTGGATATAAATAATATTTAACAAAAATTTGCTTTAAAATAAAATGTTTAAAAAACCGAAATTAAACTAAATTAATTGTGTCTAACACTTTAGTAGAGGAAAAAGGAGAAGACATAAAAGTCACTAAAGGTTTCAGAGTCGTCTTTAGTCGTCATATTAATAACAATAACATTAATAATAATAATACTAATAGTACTTAATTTGCTTATATGCAAACGCTTAATTAAGGTAACAGTTTTTTGGTTTCTTGCTTATATCTCGAAAACAATTACTCCTATCAATTTTTATCTTTCTTTCAAAACTAAAGCTGATAAAATTTTCTACAAAATAGTTATTTGCATTTCTTTTGTAAAACCAACCATAAGCGAGTTATAGAGTTGGATATATATAATCTTTAACAAAAATTTGCTTTAAAATAAAATGTATGAAAAACCGAAATTAAACTAAATTAATTGTGTCTAACACTTTAGTAGAGAAAAAAGGAGGAGATATAAAAGTCACTAAAGTCTTCAGAATCGCCTTTAGTCGTCATATTAATAACAATAACATTGATAATAATAATACTAATAGTACTAAATTTGCTTATATGCAAACGCTTAATTAAGGTAACAGTTTTTTGGTTTCTTGCTTATATCTCGAAAACAGTTACTCCTATCAATTTTTATCTTTTTACTAAAATTAAGGCTGATAAAATTTCCTACAAAATAGTTATTTGCATTTTTCATGTAGGACTAACCATAAGCGAGATATAAGTTTGAAAATAATTACAATTTAAAAAAAAGTGCTTCAACAGAAAATGTCTTGTGATTTAAAATACACTTAATTTATTGGGTCCAATAATCTATTTGAAGAAAAAAGAGGTGACAGAAAGGTCACTGAAGCCTTTAGAGTCGTTTGTAAATGCTGCATTTTCGTCTTCGTCTCAAACATTGAAAACTGAATTACATTTAAGACTATAGTGACTTTTATGTCTCCTCCTTTTTCCTCTACTAAAGTGTTAGACACAATTAATTTAGTTTAATTTTAGTTTTTCAAACATTTTATTTTAAAGCAAATTTTTGTTAAATATTAAAAACTATAAAATGGCTTAGATTGCTTAAAAACACAGATCACACATGATCTTTTGCATAGAAATGGAAAAACGCTCATATAATACAAAATAAGCTTTATTTTTGCTTAGAAAACTAAGCTTACTTTTATTACTACTATTATTATTATTTTAATATTATTATTATTATTACTATTATTATTATTATTATCACTATTATTGTTATTATTGTTATTATTATTATTAATATTATTATTATTAAAAACCGATTATAACTTTTGTATAGTAAATGTTTTTATACCAGTTTTAAAATGAGTTATTAATTTTAGACAATTTCTTTTCTAAAAACACAGATCACAGATGATCTCTTGAATAGAAATGAGAAAACGCTCATATAACACAAAATAAGCTTTATTTTTGCTTAGAAAACTAAGCTTACTTTTATTACTACTATTATTATTATTATTTTTATTATTATTATTATTATTATTACTATTATTTTTATTATTATTATTACTATTATTATTATTATTATTACTATTAATATTATTACTATTAAAAACCGATTATAACTTTTGTATAGTAAATGTTTTTATACCAGTTTTAAAATGAGTTATTAATTTTATTCAATTTTTTGCTTAAAAACACATCACAGATGATCTCTTGCATAGAAATGAGAAAACGCTCATATAACACACAAAATAAGCTTCATATTTGCTTGGAAATCTAAGCTTACTTTTATTACTATTATTATTATTATTATTATTATTATTATTATTATTATTATTACTATTATTATTATTATTATTATTATTATTATTATTATTATTATTATTATTATTATTATTATTATTATTATTATCATTATTATTATTATTATTAACTTTTGCATAGTAAATGTTTTTATACCAGTTTTAAAATGAGTTATTAATTTTAGACAATTTCTTGCCTAAAAACACATCACAGATGATTTCTTGCATAGAAATGAGAAAACGCTCATATAACACACAAAATAAGCTTCATTTTTGCTTAGAAAACTAAGCTTACTTTTATTACTATTATTATTTTTATTATTATTATTATTATTATTATTATTACTATTATTATTATTATTACTATTATTTTTATTATTATTATTATTATTATTATTGTTATTAGTATTATTATTATTAAAAACTTATATTAAACAGACAGAAAACGTCGTATTCTGACACAAAAAAACGAATTACGTTATAGACTTGACGAGAACGGCGTATCTCGGACTCTTATAGGACTCTTATAGGGTCAAAAAGTATCAGTTTGGATTAAAACAAATTATTTTTGTTGACTCTCAGTCTGAATTGTTCATCAGTTCAAACAAAAACGGCTTATTTTAGACGATATTTTGCTTTAAACAAGAAAACTTACATCGAACAGACTAAAAACGTATTAATCTGGCATAATAGAGCAATTTATGTATCACTTTGGATAAAGGCAGCTAATCCTATTCGTTTCATTGCTTAAAATAGACAAAATTGTTAATAAATCTAACAAAAACGCTGTATTCTAGCACCAAATACTAATTACATTATAGTTTCGACGAGAATAGCTTATTTGGAATGATTCTATGCTTCCAAACGAGTAAATTTTTATTAAACAGATGCCAAACATCATGTTTTGTTCTATAAAGACATTTTATATTGCAGTTTGTATTAAAACAAAATATTTTCGTTGATCCTTTGTTAGAAGCAGCAAACCTAACATTTAAGAATCTGAAAACTTTGTATTCGGACACAAACCACCGAATTTTGTATCAGTTTAGACAAAAACGGTTGATTTTCGACAATATTTTGCTTTGAACAAGAAAACTTATATCAAACTGACTAAAAACGTCTTATTTTAGCACAAAACAAAAGATTTGCTTTATAATCTTAACGAGAGCTGTTAATTTCAAACGGTTCTATGCTTTGAAACGAGTAAACTTTCACTGAACAGAGGAAAAACATTTTATTTCACCTTTTAAAAACGATTCATGCCACAGTTTGGATAAAAACCAATTATTTTCGTTAATTCATTGTTACAAACAAGAAACCTTACATCAAAGTAACTGAAAACCCCTTATTCAGGCACAGAAATTCGAATTACGTTTCAGTCTGAACAAAAACTGCTTACTTTAGACGATCCTTTGTTTTGATTACAAAAAATTACATTAAAAAGATTAAAAACATCTTATTCTGACTGAAAACTGCAAATTATATATTACTCTAGATAAAAGCAATTTATCCTGATTACTCCTTTACTTAGAACAGAGGAAACTTGTATAAAACTTAATGAAAACTTTAAATTTCGTCTCAAAGAAATAAATTACGTTATAGTTTTGACCAGCACTGTTTATTTCAAACGATTTTATGATTCGAAACTAATGAACTTTTATGGGGCAGATGCAAAACCACATATTACCATATAAAGCGTTTTAAAGCTAATTATTACCTTTTGCAACAAGAAATTTCACGTCACAGAAACTGAAAACTTCGTATCCATGCACAAATATTTAATTACGTATCAGTTTAGGCAAATACAGGTTATTTTAAACGATTCCTTGCTATAAACAAAAAAAATTTTATCAAACATATTGAAAACGTCTTATTCTCGAAAATAAGAGCAAATTATGTATCAGCTTTAACAAAAGCGGATTACTCTGTTTGATTCTATGCTTAGAGTAGAGTAAACTACTATAAAACGTAATGAAAACTCTATATTCAAGCTCAAAAGAACAAATTACGTTATAGTTTTGACAAAAAAAAATTATTTCGGACGATTACATACTTCGAAGTAAGCAAACTTTAATTGAACAAGTGCAAAAGCTAATACTTTGCTTTAAAATAACGAATTATGTGGTAATATGGTATTTTGCATCTGTCCTATAAAAGTTTACTCGTTTCGCTCCATTGAATCATTCGAAATAAATTATTTTGACACAACAACGAAAATAATTTGTTTTTGTTTAAACTGTAACATGTCGTTTTTATAAAACGAACTAAGACGTTTGGCATCTGTTTAGTGAAAGTTTTCTCGTTTGGGGGCATAAAATCGTTTGAAATTAACAGTTCTGGTCAAAACTATAACGTAAATTATTTCTTTGAGACGAAATTTAAAGTTTTCATTAAGTTTTATACAAGTTTGCTCTATTCTAAGCAAAGGAGTAATCAGGATAAACTGCTTTTATTCAAAGTAATACATAATTTGCAGTTTTGAGCCAGAATAAGGCGTTTTTAATCTTTTTAATGTAAGTTTTTGTATTCAAAACAAAGGATCGTCTAAAGTAAGCAGTTTTTGTCCAGACTGAAACGTAATTCGAATTTCTGTGCCTGAATAAGGGGTTTTCAGTTACTTTGATGTAAGGTTTCTTGTTTGTAACAATGAATTGACGAAAATAATTGGTTTTTATCCTAACTGTGGCATGAATCGTTTTTAAAAGG
>NC_087397.1:13930000-13967500 GCF_031307605.1 Tribolium castaneum
TCTTTAGTCGTCATATTAATAACAATAACATTTATAATAACAATACTAGTAGTACTAAATTTGCTTATATGCAAGCGCTTAATTAAGGTAACAGTTTTTTTGTTTTTTGCTTATATCTCGAAAACAGTTACTTCTATCAATTTTTAACTTTTCACCAAAATTAAAGGTGATAAAATTTCCTAAAAAATAGTTATTTGCATTTTTCATGTAGAACTAACCATAAGCGAGATATAAGTTTGAAAATAATTAATTATTAAAAAAAAATGTGTTTTAACAGAAAATGTCTTGTGATTTAAAATACACTTAATTTATTGGGTCCAATACTTAATTAGAAGAAAAAGGAGGTAACAGTAAATGCTGCATTTTCGTCTTCGTCTCAAACATTGAAAATTGAATTACATTTTTGTTCAGTAACAGTTACAGTTTTCTTATTGATTTTTTGCTTATATCTCGAAAACAGTTACTCCTATCAAATTATATCATTTTTCCAAAATTAAAGCTGATAAAATTTCCAACAAAATAGTTATTTACATTTTTCTTGTAGGACTAAGCATAAACGAGTTATAGAGTTGAATATAAATAATATTTAACAATAATTTGCTTTAAAATAAAATGTTTGAAAAACCGGAATTAAACTAAATTAATTGTGTCTAACACTTTAGTAGAGGAAAAAGAAGAAGACATAAAAGTCACTAAATGTTTCAGAGTCGTCTTTAGTCGTCATATTAATAACAATAACATTAATAATAATAATACTAATAGTACTAAATTTGCTTATATGCAAACGCTTAATTATGGTAACAGTTTTTTGGTTTCTTGCTTATATCTCGAAAACAGTTACTCCTATAAATTTTTATCTCTTTTTCAAAATTAAAGCTGATAAAATTTCCTACAAAATAGTTATTTGCATTTTTTTGTAGGACCAACCATAAGCGAGTTATAGAGTTGGATATAAATAATCTTTAACAAAAATTTGCTTTAAAATAAAATGTTTGAAAAACCGATATTAAACCAAATTAATTGGATCTAACACTTTAGTAGAGGAAAAAGGAGAAGACATAAAAGTCACCAAAGTCTTCAGAGTTGTTTCTAGTACTAAATTTGCTTATCTGCAAGCGCTTAATTAAGGTAACAGTTTTTTGGTTTCTTGCTTATATCTCGAAAACAGTTACTCCTATCAATTTTTATCTTTTTACTAAAATTAAAGCTGATAAAATTTCCTACAAAATAATTATTTGCATTTTTCTTGTAGGACTAACCATAAGCGAGATATAAGTTTGAAAATAATCAATATTTAAAAAAAAGTGCTTTAACAAAAAATGCCTTGTGGTTTAAAATACACTTAATTTATTGGGTCCAATACTTTATTAAAAGAAAAAGGAGGTGACTTAAAAGTTACTGAAGTCTTCAGAGTCGTTTTTAAATGCTGCATTTTCGTCTACGTCTCAAACATTGAAAACTGAATTACATTTTTGTTCAGTAACTGTTACAGTTTTCACTTTGGTTTTTTGCTTATATCTCGAAAACAGTTACTCTTATAAATTTTTATCTTTCCTTCAAAATTAAAGCTGATAAAATTTCCTACAAAATAGTTTTTAGCATTTTTTTTGTAGGACCAACCATAAGCGAGTTATAGAGTTGGATATAAATAATCTTTAACAAAAATTTGCTTTAAAATAAAATGTTTGAAAAACCGAAATTAAACTAAATTAATTGGGTCTAACACTTTAGTAGAGGAAAAAGGAGGAGACGTAAAAGTCACCAAAGTCTTCAGAGTCGTTTTTAATCGTCATATTAATAACAATAACATTAATAATAATAATACTAATAGTACTAAATTTGCTTATATGCAAGCGCTTTATTAAGGTAACAGTTTTTTGGCTTCTTGCTTATATCTCGAAAACAGTTACTCCTATCAATTTTTATCTCTTTTTCAAAATTAAAGCTGATAAAATTTCCTACAAAATAGTTATTTGCATTTTTTTGTAGGACCAACCATAAGCGAGTTATAGAGTTGGATATAAATAATCTTTAACAAAAATTTACTTTAAAATAAAATGTTTGAAAAACCGATATTAAACCAAATTAATTGGGTCTAACACTTTAGTAGAGGAAAAAGGAGAAGACATAAGTCACCAAAGTCTTCAGAGTGGTTTTTAGTACTAAATTTGCTTATATGCAAGCGCTTAATTAAGGTTACAGTTTTTTGGTTTCTTGCTTATATCTCGAAAACAGTTACTCCTATTAATTTTTATCTTTTTACTAAAATTAAAGCTGATAAAATTTCCTACAAAATAGTAATTTGCATTTTTTATGTAGGACTAACCATAAGCGAGATGTAAGTTTGAAAATAATTAATATTTAAAAAAAAAGTGCTTTAACAGAAAATGTCTTGTGATTTAAAATACACTTAATTTAATGGGTCCAATACTTTATTAGAAGAACAAGGAGGTGACATAACAGTCACTGAAGTCTTCAGAGTCGATTTTAAATGCTGCATTTTCGTCTTTGTCTCAAACATTGAAAACTGAATTACATTTTTGTTCAGTAACAGTTACAGTTTTCTTATTGGTTTTTTGCTTATATCTCGAAAACAGTTACTCCTATCAATTTTTATCTTTTTTCAAAATTCAAGCTGATAAAATTTTCTACAAAATAGTTATTTGCATTTTTCTTGTAGGACCAACCATAAGCGAGTTATAGAGTTGGATATAAATAATCTTTAACAAAAATTTGCTTTAAAATAAAATGTTTGAAAAACCGAAATTAAACTAAATTAATTGAGTCTAACACTTTAGTAGAGGAAAAAGGAGAAGACATAAAAGTCACTAAATGTTTCAGAGTCGTCTTTAGTCGTCATATTAATAACAATAACATTAATAATAATAATACTAATAGTACTAAATTTGCTTACATGCAAACGCTTAATTAAGGTAACAGTTTTTTGGTTTCTTGCTTATATCTCGAAAACAGTTACTTATATCAATTTTTATCTTTTCACTAAAATTAAAGCTGATAAAATTTCCTACAAAATAGTTATTTGCATTTTTCATGTAAGACTTACCATAAGCGAGATATAAGTTTAAAAATTATTAATATTTAAATAAAAGTGCTTTAACAGAAAATGTCTTGTGATTTAAAACACACTTAATTTATTGGGTCCAATACTTTATTAGAAGAAAAAGGAGGTGACATAAAAGTCGCTGAAGTCTTCAGAGTCGTTTTTAAATGCTGCATTTTTGCCTTCGTCTCAAACATTGAAAACTGAATTACATTTTTGTTCAGTAACTGTAACAGTTTTCACTTTGGTTTTTTGCTTATATCTCGAAAACAATTACTTCTATCAATTTTTATCTTTCTTTCAAAATTAAAGCTGATAAAATTTCCTACAAAATAGTTATTTGCATTTTTTTTGTAAGACCAACCATAAGCGAGTTATAGAGTTGGATATAAATAATCTTTAACAAAAATTAGCTTTAAAATAAAATGTTTGAAAAACCGAAATTAAACTAAATTAATTGAGTCTAACACTTTAGTATAGGAAAAAGGAGAAGACATAAAAGTCACCAAAGTCTTCAGAGTCGTTTTTAGTCGTCATATTAATAACAATAACATTAATAATAATAATACTAATAGTACTAAATTTGCTTATATGCAAGCGCTTAATTAAGGTAACAGTTTTTTTGTTTCTTGCTTATATCTCGAAAACAGTTCCTCCTATCAATTTTTATCTTTTTACCAAAATTTAAGCTAATAAAATTTCCTACAAAATAGTTATTTGTATTTTTCATGTAGGACTAGCCATAAGCGAGATATAAGTTTGAAAATAATTAATATTTAAAAAAAAAGTGCTTTAACAGAAAATGTCTTGTGATTTAAAATACACTTAATTTATTGGGTCCAATACTTTATTAGAAGAAAAGGAGGTGACATAAAAGTCACTGAAGTCTTTAGAGTCGTTTTTAAATGCTGCATTTTTGTCATCGTCTCAAACATTGAAAACTGAATTACATTTTTGTTCAGTAACAGTTACAGTTTTCTTATTGGTTTTTTGCTTATATCTCGAAAACAGTTACTCCTATAAATTTTTATCTTTCTTTTAAAACTCAAGCTGATAACATTTTCTACACAATAGTTATTTGCATTTTTCATGTAGGACTAGCCATAAGCAAGATATAAGTTTGAAAATAATTAATATTTAAAACAAAAGTGCTTTAACAGAAAGTGCCTTGTGATTTAAAATACACTTAATTTATTGGGTCCAATACTTTATTAGAAGAAAAAGGAGGTGACATAAAAGTCACTGAAGTCTTCAGAGTCGTTTTTAAATGATGCATTTTCGTCTACGTCTCAAACATTGAAAACTGAATTACATTTTTGTTCAGTAACAGTTACAGTTTTCTTCTTGGTTTTTTGCTTATATCTCGAAAACAGTTACACCTATCAAATTTTATCTTTCTTTCAAAATTAAAGCTGATAAAATTTCCTACAAAATAGTTATTTGCATTGTTTTGTAGGACCAACCATAAGCGAGTTATAGAGTTGAATATAAATAATCTTTAACAAAAATTTTCTTAAAATAAAATGTTTGAAAAACCGATATTAAACTAAATTAATTGGGTCTAACACTTTAGTAGAGGAAAAAGGAGAAGACATAAAAGTCACCAAAGTCTTCAGAGTTGTTTTTAGTACTAAATTTGCTTATATGCAAGCGCTTAATTAAGGTAATAGTTTTTTGGTTTCTTGCTTATATCTCGAAAACAGTTACTCCCATCAATTTTTATCTTTTTACTAAAATTAAAGCTGAAAAAATTTCTTACAAAATAGTTATTTGCATTTTTCATGTAGGACTAGCCATAAGCGAGATATAAGTTTGAAAATAATTAATATTTAAAAAAAAAGTGCTTTAACAGAAAATGTCTTGTGATTTAAAATACACTTAATTTATTGGGTCCAATACTTTATTAGAAGAAATAGGAAGTGACATAAAAGTCACTAAAGTCTTCAGAGTCGTTTTTAAATGCTGCATTTTCGTTTTCGTCTCAAACATTGAAAACTAAATTACATTTTTGTTCGGTAACAGTTACAGTTTTCTTATTGGTTTTTTGCTTATATCTCGAAAACAGTTACTCCTATCAATTTTTATCTTTCTTTCAAAATTCAAGCTGATAAAATTTCCTACAAAATAGTTATCTGCATTTTTCTTGTAGGACCAACCATAAGCGAGTTATAGAGTTGAATATAAATAATATTTAACAAAAGTTTGCTTTAAAATAAAATGTTTGAAAAACTGGAATTAAACTAACTTAATTGTGTCGAACACTTCAGTAGAGGAAAAAGAAAAAGACATAGAAGTCACTAAAGGTTTCAGAGTCGTCTTTAGTCGTCATATTAATAACAATAACATTAATAATAATAATAGTAATAGTACTAAATTTGCTTATATGCAAACGCTTAATTAAGGTAACAGTTTTTTGGTTTCTTGCTTATATCTCGAAAACAGTTACTCCTATCAATTTTTATCTTTTTACTAAAATTAAAGCTGAAAAAATTTCTTACAAAATAGTTATTTGCATTTTTCATGTAGGACTAGCCATAAGCGAGATATAAGTTTGAAAATAATTAATATTTAAAAAAAAAGTGCTTTAACAGAAAATGTCTTGTGATTTAAAATACACTTAATTTATTGGGTCCAATACTTTATTAGAAGAAAATGGAAGTGACATAAAAGTCACTAAAGTCTTCAGAGTCGTTTTTAAATGCTGCATTTTCGTTTTCGTCTCAAACATTGAAAACTAAATTACATTTTTGTTCAGTAACAGTTACAGTTTTCTTATTGGTTTTTTGCTTATATCTCGAAAACAGTTACTCCTTTCAATTTTTATCTTTCTTTCAAAATTCAAGCTGATAAAATTTCCTACAAAATAGTTATTTGCATTTTTCTTGTAGGACCAACCATAAGCGAGTTATAGAGTTGAATATAAATAATATTTAACAAAAATTTGCTTTAAAATAAAATGTTTGAAAAACTGGAATTAAACTAACTTAATTGTGTCGAACACTTCAGTAGAGGAAAAAGAAAAACACATAGAAGTCACTAAAGGTTTCAGAGTCGTCTTTAGTCGTCATATTAATAACAATAACATTAATAATAATAATAGTAATAGTACTAAATTTGCTTATATGCAAACGCTTAATTAAGGTAACAGTTTTTTGGTTTCTTGCTTATATCTCGAAAACAGTTACTCCTATCAATTTTTATCTTTTTACTAAAATTAAAGCTGATAAAATTTCCTACATAATAGTTATTTGCATTTTTCATGTAGGACTAACCATAAGCGAGATATAAATTTGAAAATAATTAATATTTAAAAAAAAAAGTGCTTTAACAGAAAATGTCTTGTGATTAAAATACACTTAATTTAATGGGTCCAATACTTTATTAGAAGAAAAAGGAGGTGACATAAAAGTCACCAAAATCTTGAGAGTGGTTTTTAGTCGTCATATATATATGCAAGCGCTTAATTAAGGTAACAGTTTCTTGCTTATATCTCGAAAACAGTTACTCCTATCAATTTTTATCTTTTTTTTCAAAATTAAAGCTGATAAAATTTCCTACAAAATAGTTATTTGCATTTTTCTTGTAGGAGCAACCATAAGCGAGTTATGGAGTTGGATATAAATAATCTTTAACAAAAATTTGCTTTAAAATAAAATGTTTGAAAAACCGAAATTAAACTAAATTAATTAAAACTAACACTTTAGTGGAGGAAAAAGGAGAAGACATAAAAGTCACCAAAGTTTTGAGAGTCGTTCATAGTCGTCATATTAATAATAATAACATTAATAATAATAATACTAATAGTACTAAATTTGCTTATATGCAAGCGCTTAATTAAGGTAACAGTTTCTTGCTTATATCTCGAAAACAGTTACCCCTATCAATTTTTATCTTTTTACTAAAATTAAAGCTGATAAAATTTCCTACAAAATAGTTATTTGCATTTTTCATGTAGGACTAACCATAAGCGAGATATAACTTTAAAAATTATTAATATTAAAAAAAAGTGCTTTAACAGAAAATGCCTTGTGATTTAAAATACACTTAATTTATTGGGTCCAATACTTTATTAGAAGAAAAAGGGGGTGACATAAAAGTCGCTGAAGTCTTCAGAGTCGTTTTTAAATGCTGCATTTTCGTCTTCGTCTCAAACATTGAAAACTGAATTACATTTTTGTTTAGTAACTGTAACAGTTTTCACTTTGGTTTTTTGCTTATATCTCAAAAACAATTACTCCTATCAATTTTTATTTTTCTTTCAAAATTAAAGCTGATAAAATTTCCTACAAATTAGTTATTTGCATTTTTCTTGTAGGACCAACCATAAGCGAGTTATAGAGTTGGATATAAATAATCTTAAACAAAAATTTGCTTTAAAAAAAATGTTTGAAAAACTGAAATTAAACTAAATTAATTGTGTCTAACACTTTAGTAGAGGAAAAAGAGAAGACATAAAAGTCACCAAAGTCTTCAGAGTTGTTTTTAGTACTAAATTTGCATATATGCAAGCGCTTAATTAAGGTAACAGTTTTTTGGTTTCTTGCTTATATCTCGAAAACAATTACACCTATCAATTTTTATCTTTTTACTAAAATTTTTACTAAAATTAAAGTGACAGTAAATGCTGCATTTTCGTCTTCGTCTCAAACGTTAAAAACTGAATTACATTTAAGACTTTAGTGACATTTATGTCTCCTCCTTTTTCCTCTACTAAAGTGTTAGACACAATTAATTTAGTTTAATTTCAGTTTTTCAAACATTTTATTTTAAAGCAAATTTTTGTTAAATATTAAAAACTATAAAATGGCTTAGATTGCCTAAAAACACAGATGACACATTATCTTTTGCATAGAAATGAGAAAACGCTCATATAACACAAAATAAGCTTCATTTTTGCTTAGAAAACTAAGCTTACTTTTATTACTACTATTATTATTATTTTTATTATTATTATTACTATTACTATTAATTTTATTATTATTATTATTACTATTATTATTATTATTATTATTATTATAATTATTAATATTATTATTATTAAAAACCGATTTTAACTTTTGTATAGTAAATGTTTTTATACCAGTTTTAAAATGAGTTATTAATTTTAGACAATTTCTTGCCTAAAAACACAGATCACAGATGATCTCCTGCATAGAAATGAGAAAACGCTCAGATAACACAAAATAAGCTTCATTTTTGCTTAGAAAAACTAAGCTTTAATTTAGAAAGAAATTCATTATTATAAGTATTATCATTATTATTATTATTATTATTAACTTTTGTATAGTAAATGTTTTTATACCAGTTTTAAAATGAGTTATTAATTTTATTCAATTTCTTGCCTAAAAACACAGATCACACATGATCTCTTGCATAGAAATGAGAAAACGCTCATATAACACAAAATAAGCTTCATTTTTGCTTAGAAAACTAAGCTTACTTTTATTACTATTATTATTATTTTTATTATTATTGTTATTATTATTATTATTATTATTATTATTGTTATTATTATTAATATTATTATTATTATTATTATTATAATTGGTATTATTAAAAACCGATTATAACTTTTGTATAGTATTGTTTTTATACCAGTTTTAAAATGAGTGATAAATTTTAGACAATTTCTTGCCTAAAAACTATAAAATGGCTTAGATTGCCTAAAAACACAGATCACACATTATCTTTTGCATAGAAATGAAAAAACGCTCATATAACACAAAATAAGCTTCATTTTTGCTTATAAAACTAAGCTTACTTTTATTACTACTATTATTATTATTTTTATTATTATTATTATTATTACTATTATTTTTATTAATATTATTACTACTATTATTATTATTATTATTATTATTATTATTATTATTATTATTATTATTATTATTATTATTATTATTATTATTATTATTATTATTATTATTATTATTATTATTAATATTATTATTATTAAAAACCAATTTTAACTTTTGTATAGTAAATGTTTTTATACCAGTTTTAAAATGAGTTATTAATTTTAGACAATTTCTTGCCTAAAAACACAGATCACAGATGATCTCCTGCATAGAAATGAGAAAACGCTCAGATAACACAAAATAAGCTTCATTTTTGCTTAGAAAAACTAAGCTTTAATTTAGAAAGAAATTCATTATTATAAGTATTATCATTATTATTATTATTATTATTAACTTTTGTATAGTAAATGTTTTTATACCAGTTTTAAAATGAGTTATTAATTTTATTCAATTTCTTGACTAAAAACACAGATCACAGATGATCTCTTGCATAGAAATGAGAAAACACTCATATAACACACAAAATAAGCTTCATTTTTGCTTAGAAAACAAAGCTTATTTTTATTACTATTATTAATTTTTTAATTATTATTATTATTATTATTATTATTATTATTATTATTATTATTATTATTATTATTATTATTGTTATTATTATTATTATTATTAAAAAATTATATTAAACAGACAAAATACGTCGTATTCTGACACAAAAAAACGAATTACGTTATAGACTTGCCGAGAACGGCGTATCTCGGACTCTTATAGGACTCTTATAGGGTCAAAAAGTATCAGTTTGGATTAAAACAAATTATTTTTGTTGACTCTCAGTCAACAGTTGTTCATCAGTTCAAACAAAAACGGCTTATTTTAGACGATCTTTTGCTTTGAACAAGAAAACTTACATCGAACAGACTAAAAACGTATTAATCTAGCATAAAAGAGCAATTTATGTATCACTTTGGATAAAGGCAGCTAATCCTATTCGTTTCATTGCTTAAAATAGACAAAATTGTTAATAAATCTAACAAAAACGCTGTATTCTAGCACAAAATACTAATTACATTATAGTTTCGACGAGAATAGCTTGTTTGGAATGATTCTATGCTTCCAAACGAGTAAATTTTTATTAAACAGATGCCAAACATCATGTTTTGTCCTATAAAGACATTTTATATTGCAGTTTGTAGTAAAACAAAATATTTTCGTTGATTCTTTGTTAGAAGCAGCAAACCTAGCATTAAAGAATCTGAAAACTTTGTATTCGGACACAAACCACCGAATTTTGTATCAGTTTAGACAAAAACGGTTGATTTTCGACAATATTTTGCTTTGAACAAGAAAACTTATATCAAACTGTCTAAAAACGTCTTATTTTAGCACAAAACAAAAGATCTGCGTTATAGTCTTAACGAGAGTTGTTAATTTCAAACGGTTCTATGCTTTGAAACGAGTAAACTTTCACTGAACAGAGGAAAAACATCTTATTTCGCCTTTTAAAAACGATTCATGCCACAGTTAGGATAAAAACCAATTATTTTCGTTAATTCATTGCTACAAACAAGAAACCTTACATCAAAGTAACTGAAAACCCCTTATTCAGGCACAGAAATTCGAATTACGTTTCAGTCTGGACAAAAACTGCTTACTTTAGACGATCCTTTGTTTTGAATACAAAAACTTACAATAAAAAGATTAAAAACGTCTTATTCTGGCTGAAAACTGCAAATTATATATTACTCTAGATAAAAGCAATTTATCCTGATTACTCCTTTACTTAGAATAGAGTAAACTTGTATAAAACTTAATGAAAACTTTAAATTACGTCTCAAAGAAATAATTTACGTTATAGTTTTGACCAGCACTGTTTATTTCAAACGATTTTATGATTCGAAACTAATGAACTTTTATGGGGCAGATGCAAAACCACATATTACCATATATAGCGTTGTTTTAAAGCAAATTATTACCTTTTGCAACAAAAAATTTCACGTCAAAGAAACTGAAAACTTCGTATCCATGCACAAATATCGAATTACGTATCAGTTTAGGCAAATACAACTTATTTTAAACGATTCCTTGCTATAAACAAGAAAAATTTTATCAAACATATTGAAATCGTCTTATTCTCGAAAATAAGAGCAAATTATGTATCAGTTTTAACAAAAGCGGATTACACTGTTTGATTCTATGCTTAGAGTAGAGTAAACTACTATAAAACGTAATGAAAACTCTATATTCAAGCTCAAAAAACAAATTACGTTATAGTTTTGACAAAAAAAAATTATTTCGGACGATTACATACTTCGAAGTAAGCAAACTTTAATTGAACAAGTGCAAAAGCTAATACTTTGCTTTAAAATAACGATTTATGTGGTAATATAGTATTTTGCATCTGTCCTATAAAAGTTTACTCGTTTCTGTGCCTGAATAAGGGGTTTTCAGTTACTTTGATGTAAGGTTTCTTGTTTGTAACAATGAATTAACGAAAATAATTGGCTTTTATCCTAACTGTGGCATGAATCGTTTTTAAATGGCGAAATAAGATGTTTTTTCTCTGTTCAGTGAAAGTTTACTCGTTTCAAAGCATAGAACCGTTTGAAATTAACAGCTCTCGTTAAGACTATAACGCAAATCTTTTGTTTTGTGCTAAAATAAGACGTTTTTAGTCAGTTTGATATAAGTTTTCTTGTTCAAAGCAAAATATTGTCGAAAATCAACCGTTTTTGTCTAAACTGATACAAAATTCGGTGGTTTGTGTCCGAATACAAAGTTTTCAGATTCTTTAATGTTAGGTTTGCTGCTTCTAACAAAGAATCAACGAAAATATTTTGTTTTAATACAAACTGCAATATAAAATGTCTTTATAGGACAAAACATGATGATTGGCATCTGTTTAATAAAAATTTACTCGTTTGGAAGCATAGAATCATTCCAAATAAGCTATTCTCGTCGAAACTATAATGTAATTAGTATTTTGTGCTAGAATACAGCGTTTTTGTTAGATTTATTAACAATTTTGTATATTTTAAGCAATGAAACAAATAGGATTAGCTGCCTTTATCCAAAGTGATAAATAAATAGCTCTTTTATGCCAGATTAATACGTTTTTAGTGTGTTCGATGTAAGCAAAAGATCGTCTAAAATAAGCCGTTTTTGTTTGAACTGATGAACAATTCAGACTGAGAGTTAACAAAAATAATTTGTTTTAATCCAAACTGATACTTTTTGACCCTATAAGAGTCCTATAAGAGTCTGAGATACGCCGCTCTCGTCAAATCTATAACGTAATTCGTTTTTTTGGGTCAGAATACGTTTTCTGTCTGTTTAATATAATTTTTTAATAATAATAATAATAATAATAATAATAATAATAATAATAATAATAATAATAATAATAATAATAATAATAAAAATATTAATAGTAATAAAAGTAAGCTTAGTTTTCTAAGCAAAAATGAAGCTTATTTTGTGTGTTATATGAGCGTTTTCTAATTTCTATGCAAAAAATCATCTGTGATCTGTTTTTAGACAAGAAATTTTCTAAAATTAATAACTCATTTTAAAACTGGTATAAAAACATTTACTATACAAAAGTTAATAATAATAATAATAATAATAATAAAAATAATAATAATAATAATAATAATAATAATAATAATAATAATAATAATAATAATAATAATAATAGTAATAGTAATCAATGTAATAATAATAATAATAATACTTTTAATAAAGAAAAATGAAGCTTATTTTGTGTAATCTGAGCGTTTTCTCATTTCTATGCAAGAGATCATCTGTGATCTGTGTTTTGAGGCAAGAAATTGTCAAAAATTAATAACTCATTTTAAAACTGGTATAAAAACATTTACTATACAAAAGTTATAATCGGTTTTTAATAATAATAATATTAATAATAATAATAATAATAATAATAATAATAATAATAATAGTAATAATAATAATAAAAATAATAGTAATTATAATAATAATAATAAAAAAAATAATAATAGTAGTAATAAAAGCAAGCTTAGTTTTCTAAGCAAAAATGAAGCTTATTTTGTGTTATATGAGCGTTTTCTCATTTCTATGCAAGAGATCATCTGTGATCTGTGTTTTTAGGCAAGAAATTGTCTAAAATTAATAACTCATTTTAAAACTGGTATAAAAACATTTACTAGACAAAAGTTAACAATAATAATAATAATAATAATAATAATAATAATAATAATAATAATTTTAATAATAATAATAATAATAATAGTAATAATAATAATAATATTAACAATAATAATAATAATAATAATAATAATATTAATAGTAATAAAAGTAATAATAATAATAATACTTTTAATAAGGAAAAATGGAGCTTATTTTGTGTTACATGAGCGTTTTCTCATTTCTATGCAAAAGATCATGTGTGATCTGTGTTTTTAGGCAATCTAAGCCATTTTGTAGTTTTTAATATTTAACAAAAATTTGCTTTAAAATAAAATGTTTGAAAAATTAAAATTGAACTAAATTAATTGTGTCTAACACTTTAGTAGAGGAAAAAGGAGGAGACATAAAAGTCACTAAAGTCTTAGAGTTGTCTTTAGTCGTCATATTAATAACAATAACATTTATAATAACAATACTAGTAGTACTAAATTTGCTTATATGCAAGCGCTTAATTAAGGTAACAGTTTTTTTGTTTTTTGCTTATATCTCGAAAACAGTTACTCCTATCAATTTTTACCATTTCACCAAAATTAAAGGTGATAAAATTTCCTACAAAATAGTTATTTGCATTTTTCATGTAGAACTAACCATAAGCGAGATATAAGTTTGAAAATAATTTATAACTAAAAATGAGTTTTAACAGAAAATGTCTTGTGATTTAAAATACACTTAATTTATTGGGTCCAATACTTAATTAGAAGAAAAAGGAGGTGACATATAAGTCACTGAAGTCTTCAGAGTCGATTTTAAATGCTGCATTTTCGTCTTCGTCTCAAACATTGAAAACTGTATTACATTTTTGTTCAGTAACAGTTACAGTTTTCGTATTGGTTTTTTGCTTATATCTAGAAAACAGTTACTCCTATCAATTTTTATCTTTTTTTCAAAATTAAAGCTGATAAAATTTCCTACAAAATAGTTATTTGCATTTTTCTTGTAGGACCAACCATAAGCGAGTTATAGAGTTGGATGTAAATAATATTTAACAAAAATTTGCTTTAAAATAAAATGTTTGAAAAACTAAAATTAAACTAAATTAATTGTGTCTAACACGTTAGTAGAGGAAAAAGGAGAAGACATAAAAGTCATTAAAGGTTTCAGAGTCGTCTTTAGTCGTCATATTAATAACAATAACATTAATAATAATAATACTAATAGTACTAAATTTGCTTACATGCAAACGCTTAATTAAGGTAACAGTTTCTTGGTTTTTTGCTTATATCTCGAAAACAGTTACTTATATCAATTTTTATCTTTTTACTAATATTAAAGCTGATAAAATTTCCTACAAAATAGTTATTTGCATTTTTCATGTAAGACTAACCATAAGCGAGATATAAGTTTAAAAATTATTAATATTTAAAAAAAAAGTGCTTTAACAGAAAATGTCTTGTGATTAAAATACACTTAATTTATTGGGTCCAATACTTTATTAGAAGAAAAAGGAGGTGACATAAAAGTCGCTGAAGTCTTCAGAGTCGTTTTTAAATGCTGCATTTTCGTCTTTGTCTCAAACATTGAAAACTGAATTACATTTTTGTTTAGTAACTGTAACAATTTTCACTTTGGTTATTTGCTTATATCTCAAAAACAATTACTCCTATCAATTTTTATCTTTCTTCAAAATTAAAGCTGATAAAATTTCCTACAAAATAGTTAAATGCATTTTTTTTGTAGGACCAACCATAAGCGAGTTATAGAGTTGGATATAAATAATCTTTAACAAAAATTTGCTTTAAAATAAAATGTTTGAAAAACCAAAATTAAACTAAATTAATTGGGTCTAACACTTTAGTAGAGAAAAAAGGAGGAGACATAAAAGTCACCAAAGTCTTCAGAGTCGTTTTTAGTCGTCATATTAATAACAATAACATTAATAATAATAATACTAATAGTACTAAATTTGCTTTCATGCAAACGCTTAATTAAGGTAACAGTTTTTTGGTTTCTTGCTTATATCTCGAAAACAGTTACTCCTAACAATTTTTATCTTTTTGCTAAAATTAAAGCTGATAAAATTTCCTACTAAATAGTTATTTGCATTTTTCATGTAGGACTAACCATAAGCGAGATATAAGTTTGAAAATAATTAATATTTAAAAAAAAGTGCTTTAAGAGAAAATGCTTGTGATTTAAAATACACTTAATTTATTGGGTCCAATACTTTATTAGAAGAAAAAGGAGGTGACACAAAAAGTCACTGAAGTCTTCAAAGTCGTTTTTAAATGCTGCATTTTCGTCTTCGTCTCAAACATTAAAAACTGAATTACATTTTTTTCAGTAACAGTCACAGTTTTCTTATTGGTTTTTTGCTTATATCTCGAAAACAGTTACTCCTATAAATTTTTATTTTTCTTTTAAAATTAAAGCTGATAAAATTTCCTACAAAATAGTTATTTGCATTTTTCTTGTAGGACCAACCATAAGCGAGTTATAGAGTTGGATATAAATAATATTTAACAAAAATTTGCTTTAAAATAAAATGTTTGAAAAACTAAAATTAAACTAATTTAATTGTGTCTAACACTTTAGTAGAGGAAAAAAGAAAAGACATAAAAGTCACGAAAGGTTTCAGAGTTGTCTTTAGTCGTAATATTAATAACAATATGAAGTGTATTTGAAAAACTACCTGCTCTGTTTGGGTCCTTGAGAGACCAGAACTTTCCCTCAGGTTCTCCAACCCTCGAGAGAAGTGGTACGAACGTCGTCGCATATAGACGTACCTACTCCGGGCAGTGCGATAAGTTTCTCCTCAAATTGTTCACTTTTTTTATTTATTCATTAAACTATTAAAAGCACCTATGTGTCTTATTGGATAAGCACCCGCCACCACAAATACCATTAATAATAATAATACTAATTGTACTAAATTTGCTTATATGCAAGCGCTTAATTAAAGTAACAGTTTTTAGGTTTCTTGCTTATATCTTGAAAACAGTTACTCCTATCAATTTTTATCTTTTTACTAACCGAAATTAAACTAAATTAATTGGGTCTAACACTTTAGTATAGGAAAAAGGAGGAGACATAAAAGTATCCAAAGTTTTCAGAGTCGATTTTAGTCGTCATATTAATAACAATAACATTAATAATAATAATACTAATAGTACTAAATTTCCTTATATGCAAACGCATAATTAAGGTAACAGTTTTTTGGTTTCTTGCTTATATCTCGAAAACAGTTACTCCTATCAGTTTTTATCTTTTTACTATAATTAAAGTTAATAAAATTTCCTACAAAATAGTTATTTGCATTTTTCATGTAGGACTAACCATAAGCGAGATAAATGATTGAAAATAATTAATATTTAAAAAAAGTGCTCTAACAAAAAATGTCTTGTGATTTAAAATACACTTAATTTATTGGGTCCAATACTTTAATAGAAGAAAAAGGAGGTGACATAAAAGTCACTGAAGTCTTCAGAGTCGTTTTTAAATGCTGCATTTTCGTCTTCGTCTCAAACATTGAAAACTGAATTACATTTTTGTTCAGGAACTGTTACAGTTTTCTTATTGGTTTTTTGCTTATATCTCGAAAACACTTACTCCTATCAAATTTTATCTTTCTTCCAAAATTAAAGCTGATAAAATTTCCAACAATTAAGTTATTTACATTTTTCTTGCAGGACCAAGCATAAACGAGTTATAGAGTTGGATATAAATAATATTTATCAAAAATTTGCTTTAAAATAAAATGCTTGAAAAACCGGAATTAAACTAAATTAATTGTGTCTAACACTTTAGTAGAGAAAAAAGGAGGAGACATAAAAGTCACCAAAGTCTTCAGAGTCGTCTTTAGTCGTCAAATTAATAACAATAACATTAATAATAATAATACTAATAGTACTAAATTTGCTTATATGCAAACGCTTAATTAAGGTAACAGTTTTTTGGTTTCTTACTTATATCTCGAAAACAGTTACTCCTAACAATTTTTATCTTTTTACTAAAATTGAAGCTGATAAAATTTCCTGCAAAATAGTTATTTGCATTTTTCATGTAGGACTAACCATAAGCGAGATATAAGTTTGAAAATAATTAATATTTAAAAAAAATGTGCTTTAGCAGAAAATGCCTTGTGATTTAAAATACACTTAATTTATTGGGTCCAATACTTTATTAGAAGAAAAAGGAAGTGACATAAAAGTCACTGAAGTCTTCAAAGTCGTTTTTAAATGCTGCATTTTCGTCTTCGTCTCAAACATTGAAAACTGAATTACTTTGTTTTAAATATTAATTATTTTCAAACTTATATCTCGCTTATGGTTAGCTATACATGAAAAATGCAAATAACTATTTTGTAGGAAATTTCATCAGCTTTAATTTTAGTAAAAAGATAAAAATTGATATAAGTAACTGTTTTCGAGATATAAGCAAGAAACCAAAAAACTGTTACCTTAATTAAGCGTTTGCATGTAAGCAAATTTAGTACTATTAGTATTATTATTATTAATGTTATTGTTATTAATATGACGATTAAAGACGACTCTGAAATCTTTAGTGACTTTTATGTCTTCTCCTTTTTCCTCTACTAAAGTGTTAGACACAATTAATTTAGTTTAATTTTAGTTTTTTAAACATTTTATTTTAAAGCAAGTTTTTGTTAAATATTATTTATATCCAACTCTATAACTCGCTTATGGTTGGTCCTACAAGAAAAATGCAAATAACTATTTTGTAGGAAATTTTATCAGCTTTAATTTTGAAAAAAAGATAAAAATTGATAGGAGTAACTGTTTTCGAGATATAAGCAAAAAACCAATAAGAAAAGTGTAACTGTTACTGAACAAAAATGTAATACAGTTTTTAATGTTTGAGACGAAGACAAAAATGCAGCATTTAAAATCGACTCTGAAGACTTCAGTGACTTATATGTCACCTCCTTTTTCTTCTAATAAAGTATTGAACCTAATAAATTAAGTGTATTTTAAATCACAAAACATTTTCTGTTAAAGCACTTTTTTTTTAAATATTAATTATTTTCAAACTTATATCTCGCTTATGGTTAGTCCTACATGAAAAATGCAAATAACTATTTTGTAGGAAATTTTATCAGCTTTAATTTTAGTAAAAAGATAAAAATTGATAGAAGTAACTGTTTTCGAGATATAAGCAAGAAACTGTTACCTTAATTAAGCGCTTGCATATAAGCAAATTTAGTACTATTAGTATTATTATTATTAATGTTATTGTTATTAATATGACGACTAAAGACGACTCTGAAACCTTTAGTGACCTTTATGTCTTCTCCTTTTTCCTCTACTAAAGTGTTAGACACAATTAATTTAGTTTAATTTTAGTTTTTCAAACATTTTATTTTAAAGCAAGTTTTTGTTAAATATTATTTATATCCAACTCTATAACTCGCTTATGGTTGGTCCTACAAGAAAAATGCAAATAACTATTTTGTAGGAAATTTTATCAGCTTTAATCTTGAAAGAAAGATAAAAATTGATAGGAGTAACTGTTTTCGAGATATAAGCAAAAAACCAATAAGAAAACTGTAACTGTTACTGAACAAAAATGTAATTCAGTTTTTAATGTTTGAGACGAAGACGAAAATGCAGCATTCAAAATCGACTCTGAAGACTTCAGCGACTTTTATGTCACCTCCTTTTTCTTCTAATAAAGTATTGGACTCATTAAATTAAGTGTATTTCAAATCACAAGACATTTTCTGTTAAAGCACTTTTTTTTTAAATATTAATTATTTTCAAACTTATATCTCGCTTATGGTTAGTCCTACATAAAAAATGCAAATTACTATTTTGTAGGAAATTTTATCAGCTTTAATTTTAGTAAAAAGATAAAAATTGATAGGAGTAACGGTTTTCGAGATATAAGCAAGAAACCAAAAAACTGTTACCTTAATTAAGCGTTTGCTTATAAGCAAATTTTGTACTAAAAACAACTCTGAAGACTTTGGTGACTTTTATGTCTTCTCCTTTTTCCTCTACTAATGTGTTAGACCAAATTAATTTAGTTTAATATCGGTTTTTCAAACATTTTATTTTAAAGCAAATTTTTGTTAAAGATTATTTATATCCAACTCTATAACTCGCTTATGGTTGGTCCTACAAAAAAATGCGAATAACTATTTTGTAGAAAATTTTATCAGCTTTAATTTTGAAAAAAAGATAAAAATTGATAGGAGTAACTGTTTTCGAGATATAAGCAAGAAACCAAAAAACTGTTACCTTAATTAAGCGTTTGCATGTAAGCAAATTTAGTACTATTAGTATTATTATTATTAATGTTATTGTTATTAATATGACGATTAAAGACGACTCTGAAACTTTCGTGACTTTTATGTCTTCTCTTTTTTCCTCTACTAAAGTGTTAGACACAATTAATTTAGTTTAATTTTAGTTTTTCAAACATTTTATTTTAAAGCAAGTTTTTGTTAAATATTATTTATATCCAACTCTATAACTCGCTTATGGTTGGTCCTACAAGAAAAATGCAAATAACTATTTTGTAGGAAATTTTATCAGCTTTAATTTTGAAAAAAAGATAAAAATTGATAGGAGTAACTGTTTTCGAGATATAAGCAAAAAACCAATAAGAAAACTGTAACTGTTACTGAACAAAAATGTAATTCAGTTTTCAATGTTTGAGACGAAGACGAAATGCAGCATTTAAAATTGACTCTGAAGACTTCAGTGACTTATATGTCACCTCCTTTTTCTTCTAATAAAGTATTGGACCTAATAAATTAAGTTTATTTTAAATCACAAAACATTTTCTGTTAAAGCACTTTTTTTTTAAATATTAATTATTTACAAACTTATATCTCGCTTATGGTTAGTCCTACATGAAAAATGCAAATAACTATTTTGTAGGAAATTTTATCAGCTTTAATTTTAGTAAAAAGATAAAAATTGATAGAAGTAACTGTTTTCGAGATATAAGCAAGAAACTGTTACCTTAATTAAGCGCTTGCATATAAGCAAATTTAGTACTATTAGTATTATTATTATTAATGTTATTGTTATTAATATGACGACTAAAGACGACTCTGAAAGCTTTAGTGACTTTAATGTCTTCTCCTTTTTCCTCTACTAAAGTGTTAGACACAATTAATTTAGTTTAATTTTAGTTTTTCAAACATTTTATTTTAAAGCAAGTTTTTGTTAAATATTATTTATATCCAACTCTATAACTCGCTTATGGTTGGTCCTACAAGAAAAATGCAAATAACTATTTTGTAGGAAATTTTATCAGCTTTAATCTTGAGAGAAAGATAAAAATCGATAGGAGTAACTGTTTTCGGGGTATAAGCAAAAAACCAATAAAAAAACTGTAACTGTTATTGAACAAAAATGTAATTCAGTTTTCAATGTTTGAGATGAAGACGAAAATGCACCATTTAAAATCGACTCTGAAGACTTCAGTGACTTTTATGTCACCTCCTTTTTCTTCCAATAAAGTATTGGACTCATTAAATTAAGTGTATTTTAAATCACAAGACATTTTCTGTTAAAGCACTTTTTTTTAAATATTAATTATTTTCAAACTTATATCTCGCTTATGGGTGGAGGAAAAAGGAGAAGACATAAAAGTCACCAAAGTCTTGAGAGTCGTTTTTAGTCGTCATATTAATAACAATAACATTAATAATAATAATACTAATAGTACTAAATTTGCTTATATGCAAGAGCTTTATTAAGGTAACAGTTTTTTGGTTTCTTGCTTATATCTCGAAAACAGTTACTTCTATCAATTTTTATCTTATTACTAAAATTAAAGCTGATAAAATTTCCTACAAAATAGTTATTTGCATTTTTCATGTAGGACTAACCATAAGCGAGATATAACTTTAAAAATTATTAATATTTAAAAAAAAAGTGCTTTAACAGAAAATGTCTTGTGATTTAAAATACACTTAATTTATTAGGTTTAATACTTTATTAGAAGAAAAAGGTGATGACATATAAGTCACTGAAGTCTTCAGAGTCGATTTAAATGCTGCATTTTTGTCTTTGTCTCAAACATTGAAAACTGAATTACATTTTTGTTCAGTAACTGTAACAGTTTTCACTTTGGTTTTTTGCTTATATTTCGAAAACAATTACTCCTATCAATTTTTATCTTTTTATCAAAATTAAAGCTGATAAAATTTCCTACAAATTAGTTATTTGCATTTTTCTTGTAGTACCAACCATAAGCGAGTTATAGAGTTGGATATAAATAATCTTTAACAAAAATTTGCTTTAAAATAAAATGTTTGAAAAACCGATATTAAACTAAATTAATTGTGTCTAACACTTTAGTAGAGGAAAAAGGAGAAGACATAAAAGTCACCAAAGTCTTTAGAGTTGTTTTTAGTACTAAATTTGCTTATATGCAAGCGCTTAATTAAGGTAACAGTTTTTTGGTTTCTTGCTTATATCTCGAAAACAGTTACTCCTATCAATTTTTATCTTATTACTAAAATTAAAGCTGATAAAATTTCCTACAAAATAGTTATTTGCATTTTTCTTGTAGGACCAACCATAAGCGAGTTATAGAGTTGGATATAAATAATCTTTAACAAAAATTTGCTTTAAAATAAAATGTTTGAAAAACCGAAATTAAACTAAATTAATTGAGTCCAACACTTTAGTATAGGAAAAAGGAGAAGACATAAAAGTCACCAAAGTCTTGAGAGTCGTTTTTAGTCGTCATATTAATAACAATAACATTAATAATATTAATAGTAATAGTACTAAATTTGCTTATATGCAAGAGCTTTATTAAGGTAACAGTTTTTTGGTTTCTTGCTTATATCTCAAAAACAGTTACTCCTAGCAATTTTTATCTTTTTACTAAAATTAAAGCTGATAACATTTCCTACAAAATAGTTATTTGCAATTTTCTTGTAGGACCAAGTATAAGCGAGTTATAAAGATGGATATAAATAATATTTAACAAAAATTTGCTTTAAAATAAAATGTTTGAAATACTGAAATTAAACTAAATTAATTGTGTCTAACACTTTAGTAAAGGAAAAAGGAGAAGACATAAAAGTCACTAAAGGTTGCAGAGTCGTCTTTAATCGTCATACTAATAACAATAACATTAATAATAATAATACTAATAGTACTAAATTTGCTTGTATGCAAACGCTTAATTAAGGTGACAGTTTTTTGGTTTCTTGCTTATATCTCGAAAACAGTTACTCCTATTAATTTTTATCTTTTTACTAAAATTAAAGGTGATAAAATTTCCTACAAAATAGTAATTTGCATTTTTTATGTAGGACTAACCTTAAGCGAGATGTAAGTTTGAAAATAATTAATATTTAAAAAAAACTGCTTTAACAGAAAATGTCTTGTGATTTAAAATACACTTAATTTAATGGGTCCAATACTTTATTAGAAGAAAAAGGAGGTGACATAAAAGTCACTGAAGTCTTCAGAGTCGATTTTAAATGCTGCATTTTCGTCTTTGTCTCAAACATTGAAAACTGAATTACATTTTTGTTCAGTAACAGTTACAGTTTTCTTATTGGTTTTTTGCTTATATCTCGAAAACAGTTACTCCTATCAATTTTTATCTTTTTTTTTCAAAATTCAAGCTGATAAAATTTCCTACAAAATAGTTATTTGCATTTTTCTTGTAGGACCAACCATAAGCGAGTTATAGAGTTGGATATAAATAATCTTTAACAAAAATTTGCTTTAAAATAAAATGTTTGAAAAACCGAAATTAAACTAAATTAATTAAGACTAACACTTTAGTAGAGGAAAAAGGAGAAGACATAAAAGTCACCAAAGTTTTGAGAGTCGTTTTTAGTCGTCATATTAATAACAATAACATTAATAATAATAATACTAATATTACTAAATTTGCTTATATGCAAGCGCTTAATTATGGTAACAGTTTCTTGCTTATATTTCGAAAACAGTTACTCCTATCAATTTTTATCTTTTTACTAAAATTAAAGCTGATAAAATTTCCTACAAAATAGTTATTTGCATTTTTTATGTAGAACTAACCATAAGCGAGATATAAGTTTGAAAATAATTAATATTTACAAAAAAAAGTGCTTTAACAGAAAATGTCTTGTGATTTAAAATACACTTAATTTATTGGGTCCAATACTTTATTAGAAGAAAAAGGAGGTGACTTAAAAGTCACTGAAGTCTTCAGAGTCGTTTTTAAATGCTGCATTTTCGTCTACGTCTCAAACATTGAAAACTGAATTACATTTTTGTTCAGTAACTGTTACAGTTTTCACTTTGGTTTTTTGCTTATATCTCGAAAACAGTTACTTCTATAAATTTTTATCTTTCCTTAAAAATTAAAGCTGATAAAATTTCCTACAAAATAGTTTTAGCATTTTTTTTGTCGGACCAACCATAAGCGAGTTATAGAGTTTGATATAAATAATCTTTAACAAAAATTTGCTTTAAAATAAAATGTTTGAAAAACCGAAATTAAACTAAATTAATTGGGTCTAACACTTTAGTAGAGGAAAAAGGAGAACACATAAAAGTCACTAAAGGTTTCAGAGTCGTCTTTAATCGTCATACTAATAACAATAACCTTAATAATAATAATACTAATAGTACTAAATTTGCTTGTATGCAAACGCTTAATTAAGGTGACAGTTTTTTGGTTTCTTGCTTATATCTCGAAAACAGTTGCTCCTATCAATTTTTATCTTTTTACTAAAATTAAAGCTGATAAAATTTCCTACAAAATAGTTATTTGCATTTCTTTTGTAAGACCAACCATAAGCGAGTTATAGAGTTGGATATAAATAATCTTTAACAAAAATTTGCTTTAAAATAAAATGTTTGAAAAACCGAAATTAAACTAAATTAATTGGGTCTAACACTTTACTAGAGGAAAAAGGAGTAGACGTAAAAGTCCCCAAAGTCTTCAGAGTCGTTTTTAATCGTCATATTAAAAACAATAACATTAATAATAATAATACTAATAGTACTAAATTTGCTTATATGCAAACGCTTAATTAAGGTAACAGTTTTTTGGTTTCTTGCTAATATCTCGAAAACAGTTACTCCTATCAATTTTTATCTTTTTACTAAAATTAAAGCTGATAAAATTTCCTACAAAATAGTTATTTGCATTTTTCATGTAGGACTAACCATAAGCGAGATATAAGTTTGAAAATAATTAATATTTAAAAAAAAAGTGCTTTAACAGAAAATGTCTTGTGATTTAAAAAACACTTAATTTATTGAATCCAATACTTTATTAGAAGAAAATGGAGGTGACATAAAAGTCACTGAAGTCTTCAGAGTCGTTTTTAAATGCTGCATTTTCGTCTTCGTCTCAAACATTGAAAACTGGATTACATTTTTGTTCAGTAACAGTCACAGTTTTCTTATTGGTTATTTGCTTATATCTCGAAAACAGTTACTCCTATCAAATTTTATTTTTCTTCCAAAATTAAAGCTGATAAAATTTCCAACAAAATAGTTATTTACATTTTTCTTGTAGGACCAAGCATAAACGAGTTATAGAGTTGGATATAAATAATATTTAACAAAAATTTGCTTTAAAACAAAATGCTGGAAAAACCGGAATTAAACTAAATTAATTGTGTCTAACACTTTAGTAGAGGAAAAAGGAGAAGACATAAAAGTCACTAAATGTTTCAGAGTCGTCTTTAGTCGTCATATTAATAACAATAACATTAATAATAATAATACTAATAGTACTAAATTTTCTTATATGCAAACGCTTAATTAAGGTAACAGTTTTTTGGTTTCTTGCTTATATCTCGAAAACAGTTACTCCTATCAATTTTTATCTTTTTACTAAAATTAAAGCTGATAAAATTTCCTACAAAATAGTTATTTGCATTTTTTATGTAGGACTAACCATAAGCGAGATATAAGTTTGAAAATAATTAATATTTAAAAAAAAGTGCTTTAACAGAAAATGTTTAGTGATTTAAAATACACTTAATTTATTAGGTCCAATACTTTATTAGAAGAAAAAGGAGGTGACATATAAGTCACTGAAGTTTTCAGAGTCAACTTTAAATGCTGCATTTTCGTCTTCGTCTCAAACATTGAAAACTGAATTACATTTTTGTTCAGTAACAGTTACAGTTTTCATATTGGTTTTTTGCTTATATCTCGAAAACAGTTACTCCTATCAATTTTTATCTTTCTTTTAAAATTAAAGCTGATAAAATTTCCTACAAAATAGTTATTTGCATTTTTCTTGTAGGACCAACCATAAGCGAGTTATAGAGTTGGATATAAATAATATTTAACAAAAACTTTCTTTAAAATAAAATGTTTGAAAAACTAAAATTAAACTAAATTAATTGTGTCTAACACTTTAGTAGAGGAAAAAGGAGAAGACATAAAAGTCACTAAAGGTTTCAGAGTCGACTTTAATCGTCATATTAATAACAATAACATTAATAATAATAATACTAATAGTACTAAATTTGCTTACATGCAAACGCTTAATTAAGGTAACAGTTTTTTGGTTTCTTGCTTATATCTCAAAAACAGTTACTTATATCAATTTTTATTTTTTTACAAACATTAAAGCTGATAAAATTTCCTACAAAATAATTATTTGAATTTTTCATGTAAGACTAACCATAAGCGAGATATAAGTTTAAAAATTATTAATATTTAAAAAAAAAAGTGCTTTAACAGAAAATGTCTTGTGATTTAAAATACACTTAATTTATTGGGTCCAATACTTTATTAGAAGAAAAAGGAGGTGACATAAAAGTCGCTGAAGTCTTCAGAGTCGATTTTAAATGCTGCATTTTCGTCTTCGTCTCAAACATTGAAAACTGAATTACATTTTTGTTCAGTAACTGTAACAGTTTTCACTTTGGTTTTTTGCTTATATCTCGAAAACAATTACTCCAATCAATTTTTATCTATCTTTCAAAATTAAAGCTGATAAAATTTCCAACAAAATAGTTATTTACATTTTTCTTGTAGGACCAAGTATAAACGAGTTATAGAGTTGGATATAAATAATATTTAACAAAAATTTGCTTTACAATAAAATGCTTGAAAAACCGGAATTAAACTAAATTAATTGTGTCTAACACTTTAGTAGAGGAAAAAGGAGAAGACATAAAAGTCACTAAATGTTTGAGAGTCGTCTTTAGTCGTCATATTAATAACAATAACATTAATAATAATAATACTAATACTACTAAATTTGCTTATATGCAAACGCTTAATTAAGGTAACAGTTTTTTGGTTTCTTGCTTATATCTCGAAAACAGTTACTCCTATCAATTTTTATCTTTTTTTCAGAATTAAAGCTGATAAAATTTTCTACAAAATAGTTATTTGCATTTTTTTGTAGGACCAACCATAAGCGAGTTATAGAGTTGGATATAAATAATCTTTAACAAAAATTTGCTTTAAAATAAAATGTTTGAAAAACCGATATTAAACTAAATTAATTTGGTCTAACACATTAGTAGAGGAAAAAGAAGAAGACATAAAAGTCACCAAAGTCTTCAGAGTTGTTTTTAGTACAAAATTTGCTTATAAGCAAACGCTTAATTAAGGTAACAGTTTTTTGGTTTCTTGCTTATATCTCGAAAACAGTTACTCCTATCAATTTTTATCTTTTTTTTAGAATTAAAGCTGATAAAATTTTCTACAAAATAGTTATTTGCATTTTTTTGTAGGACCAACCATAAGCGAGTTATAGAGTTGGATATAAATAATCTTTAACAAAAATTTGCTTTAAAATAAAATGTTTGAAAAACCGATATTAAACTAAATTAATTTGGTCTAACACATTAGTAGAGGAAAAAGAAGAAGACATAAAAGTCACCAAAGTCTTCAGAGTTGTTTTTAGTACAAAATTTGCTTATAAGCAAACGCTTAATTAAGGTAACAGTTTTTTTTTTTCTTGCTTATATCTCAAAAACAGTTACTTATATCAATTTTTATTTTTTTACAAACATTAAAGCTGATAAAATTTCCTACAAAATAATTATTTGAATTTTTCATGTAAGACTAACCATAAGCGAGATATAAGTTTGAAAATAATTAATATTTAAAAAAAAGTGCTTTAACAGAAAATGTCTTGTGATTTAAAATACACTTAATTTAATGAGTCCAATACTTTATTAGAAGAAAAAGGAGGTGACATAAAAGTCACTGAAGTCTTCAGAGTCGATTTTAAATGCTGCATTTTTGTCTTCATCTCAAACATTGAAAACTGAATTACATTTTTGTTCAGTAACAGTTACAGTTTTCTTATTGGTTTCTTGCTTATATCTCGAAAACAGTTACTTCTATCAATTTTTATCTTTCTTTCAAGATTAAAGCTGATAAAATTTCTTACAAAATAGTTATTTACATTTTTCTTGTAGGACCAACCATAAGCGAGTTATAGAGTTGGATATAAATAATATTTAACAAAAACTTGCTTTAAAATAAAATGTTTGAAAAACTAAAATTAAACTAAATTAATTGTGTCTAACACTTTAGTAGAGGAAAAAGGAGAAGACATAAAAGTCACTAATGGTTTCAAAGTCGTCTTTAGTCGTCATATTAATAACAATAACAATAATAATAATAATACTAATAGTACTAAATTTGCTTATATGCAAGCGCTTAATTAAGGTAACAGTTTCTTGCTTATATCTCGAAAACAGTTACTTCTATCAATTTTTATCTTTTTACTAAAATTAAAGCTGATAAAATTTCCTACAAAATAGTTATTTGCATTTTTCATGTAGGACTAACCATAAGCGAGATATAAGTTTGAAAATAATTGATATTTAAAAAAAAGTGCTTTAACAGAAAATGTTTTGTGATTTAAAATACACTTAATTTATTAGGTCCAATACTTTATTAGAAGAAAAAGGAGGTGACATATAAGTCACTGAAGTCTTCAGAGTCGATTTTAAATGCTGCATTTTCGTCTTCGTCTCAAACATTGAAAACTGGATTACATTTTTGTTCAGTAACAGTTACAGTTTTCTTATTGGTTTTTTGCTTATATCTCAAAAACAATTACTCCTATCAATTTTTATCTTTTTTTCAAAATTAAAGCTGATAAAATTTCCTACAAAATAGTTAATTGCATTTCTTTTGTAAGACCAACCATAAGCGAGTTATAGAGTTGGATATAAATAATCTTTAACAAAAATTTGCTTAAAATAAAATGTTTGAAAAACCGAAATTAAACTAAATTAATTGAGTCTAACACTTTAGTATAGGAAAAAGGAGAAGACATAAAAGTCACCAAAGTCTTCAGAGTCGTTTTTAGTCGTCATATTAATAACAATAACATCAATAAAATAATACTAATAGTACTAAATTTGCTTATATGCAAGCGCTTAATTAAGGTAACAGTTTTGTGGTTTCTTGTTTATAACTCGAAAACAGTTACTCCTATCAATTTTTATCTTTCTTTCAAAATTAAAGCTGATAAAATTTCCTACAAAATAGTTATTTGCATTTTTCTTGTAGGACCAACCATAAGCGAGTTATAGAGTTGGATATAAATAATATTTAACAAAAACTTGCTTTAAAATAAAATGTTTGAAAAACTAAAATTAAACTAAATTAATTGTGTTTAACACTTTAGTAGAGAAAAAAGGAGAAGACATAAAAGTCACTAAAGGTTTCAGAGTCGTCATTTTTCATGTAGGACTAACCATAATATTTAAAACAAATGTGCTTTAACAGAAAATGCCTTGTGATTTAAAATACACTTAATTTATTGGGTCCAATACTTTATTAGAAGAAAAAGGAGGTGACATAAAAGTCACTGAAGTCTTCAGAGTCGTTTTTAAATGCTGCATTTTTGTCATCGTCTCAAACATTGAAAACTGAATTACATTTTTGTTCAGTAACAGTTACAGTTTTCTTCTTGGTTTTTTGCTTAAATCTCGAAAACAGTTACACCTATCAAATTTTATCTTTCTTTCAAAATTAAAGCTGATAAAATTTCCAACAAAGTAGATATTTGCATTTTTCTTGTAGGACCAAGCATAAGTGAGTTATAGAGATGGATATAAATAATATCTAACAAAAATTTGCTTTAAAATAAAATGTTTGAAAAACTGAAATTAAACTAAATTAATTGTGTCTAACACTTTAGTGGAGGAAAAAGGAGAAGACATAAAAGTCTCTAAAGGTTTCAAAGTCGTCTTTAGTCGTCATATTAATAACAATAACATTAATAATAATACTAATAGTACTAAATTTGCTTATATGCAAACGCTTAATTAAGGTAACAGTTTTTTGGTTTCTTGCTTATATCTCGAAAACAGTTACTCCTATCAATTTTTATCTTTTTTTCAAAATTAAAGCTGATAAAATTTCCCACAAAATAGTTAATTGCATTTTTTTGTAGAACCAACCATAAGCGAGTTATAGAGTTGAATATAAATAATCTTTAACAAAAATTTGTTTTAAAATAAAATGTTTGAAAAACCGATATTAAACTAAATTAATTGGGTCTAACACTTTAGTAGAGGAAAAAGGAGAAGACATAAAAGTCACCAAAGTCTTCAGAGTTGTTTTTAGTACTAAATTTGCTTATATGCAAGCGCTTAATTAAGGTAACAGTTTTTTGGTTTCTTGCTTATATCTCGAAAACAGTTACTCCTATCAATTTTTATCTTTTTACTAAAATTAAAGCTGATAAAATTTCCTACAAAATAGTTATTTGCATTTTTCATGTAGGACTAACCATAAGCGAGATATAAGTTTGAAAATAATTAATATTTAAAAAATAGTGCTTTAACAGAAAATGTTTAGTGATTTAAAATACACTTAATTTATTAGGTCCAATACTTTATTAGAAGAAAAAGGAGGTGACATATAAGTCACTGAAGTCTTCAGAGTCGACTTTAAATGCTGCATTTTCGTCTTCGTCTCAAACATTGAAAACTGAATTACATTTTTGTTCAGTAACAGTTACAGTTTTCATATTGGTTTTTTGCTTATATCTCGAAAACAGTTACTCCTATCAATTTTTATCTTTCTTTTAAAATTAAAGCTGATAAAATTTCCTACAAAATAGTTATTTGCATTTTTCTTGTAGGCCCAACCATAAGCGAGTTATAGAGTTGGATATAAATAATATTTAACAAAAATTTGCTTTAAAATAAAATGTTTGAAAAACCGAAATTAAACAAAATTAATTGGGTCTAACACTTTAGTAGAGGAAAAAGGAGGCGACGTAAAAGTCACCAAAGTCTTCAGAGTCGTTTTTAATCGTCATATTAATAACAATAACATTAATAATAATAATACTAATAGTACTAAATTTTCTTATATGCAAACGCTTAATTAAGGTAACAGTTTTTTGGTTTCTTGCTTATATCTCGAAAACAGTTACTCCTATCAATTTTTATCTTTTTACTAAAATTAAAGCTGATAAAATTTCCTACAAAATAGTTATTTGCATTTTTCATGTAGGACTAACCATAAGCGAGATATAAGTTTGAAAATAATTAATATTTAAAAAAAAAGTGCATTAACAGAAAATGTCTTGTGATTTAAAATACACTTAATTTATTGGGTCTAATACTTTATTGGAAGAAAAAGGAGGTGACATAAAAGTCACTGAAGTCTTCAGAGTCGATTTTAAATGCTGCATTTTCGTCTTTGTCTCAAACATTGAAAACTGAATTACATTTTTGTTCAGTAACAGTTACAGTTTTCTTATTGGTTTTTTGCTTATATCTTGAAAACAGTTACTCCTATCAAATTTTATCTTTCTTCCAAAATTAAAGCTGATAAAATTTCCAACAAAATAGTTATTTACATTTTTCTTGTAGGATCAAGTATAAACGAGTTATAGAGTTGGATATAAATAATATTTAACAAAAATTTGCTTTAAAAAAATGCTTGAAAAACCGGAATTAAACTAAATTAATTGTGTCTTCCAATTTAGTAGAGGAAAAAGGAGAAGACATAAAAGTCACTAAATGTTTCAGAGTCGTCTTTAGTCGTCATATTAATAACAATAACATTAATAATAATAATATTAATAGTACTAAATTTTCTTATATGCAAACTCTTAATTAAGGTAACAGTTTTTTGGTTTCTTGCTTATATCTCGAAAACAGTTACTCCTATCAATTTTTATCTTTTTACTAAAATTAAAGCTGATAAAATTTCCTACAAAATAGTTATTTGCATTTTTCATGTAGGACTAACCATAAGCGAGATATAAGTTTGAAAATAATTAATATTTAAAAAAAAGTGCTTTAACAGAAAATGTTTAGTGATTTAAAATACACTTAATTTATTAGGTCCAATACTTTATTAGAAGAAAAAGGAGGTGACATATAAGTCACTGAAGTCTTCAGAGTCGACTTTAAATGCTGCATTTTCGTCTTCGTCTCAAACATTGAAAACTGAATTACATTTTTGTTCAGTAACAGTTATAGTTTTCTTATTGGTTTTTTGCTTATATCTCGAAAACACTAATATAGTTATTTACATTTTTCTTGTAGAAACAAGCATAAGCAAGTTATAGAGTTGGATATAAATAATATTTAACAAAAATTTGCTTTAAAATAAAATGTTCGAAAAACCGAAATTAAACTAAATTAATTGTGTCTAACACTTTAGTAGAGGAAAAAGGAGAAGACACAAAAGTCACTAAAGGTTTCAGAGTCGTCTTTAGTCGTCATATTAATAACAATAACATTAATAATAATAATACTAATAGTACTAAATTTGCTTATATGCAAGCGCTTAATTAAGGTAACAGTTTTGTGGTTTCTTGTTTATATCTCGAAAACAGTTACTCCTATCAATTTTTATCTTTTTACTAAAATTAAAGCTGATAAAATTTCCTACAAATTAGTTATTTGCATTTTTTATGTAGGACTAACCATAAGCAAGATATAAGTTTGAAAATAATTAATATTTAAAACAAATGTGCTTTAACAGAAAATGCCTTGTGATTTAAAATACACTTAATTTATTGGGTCCAATACTTTATTAGAAGGAAAAGGAGGTGACATAAAAGTCACTGAAGTCTTCAGAGTCGTTTTTAAATGCTGCATTTTTGTCATCGTCTCAAACATTGAAAACTGAATTACATTTTTGTTCAGTAACAGTTACAGTTTTCATATTGGTTTTTTGCTTATATCTCGAAAACAGTTACTCCTATCAATTTTTATCTTTCTTTTAAAATTAAAGCTGATAAAATTTTCTACAAAATAGTTATTTGCATTTTTTTGTAGGACCAACCATAAGCGAGTTATAGAGTTGGATATAAATAATATTTAACAAAAATTTGCTTTAAAATAAAATGTTTGAAAAACCGAAATTAAACTAAATTAATTGGGTCTAACACTTTAGTAGAGGAAAAAGGAGGCGACGTAAAAGTCACCAAAGTCTTCAGAGTCGTTTTTAATCGTCATATTAATAACAATAACATTAATAATAATAATACTAATAGTACTAAATTTTCTTATATGCAAACGCTTAATTAAGGTAACATTTTTTTGGTTTCTTGCTTATATCTCGAAAACAGTTACTCCTATCAATTTTTATCTTTTTACTAAAATTAAAGCTGATAAAATTTCCTACAAAATAGTTATTTGCATTTTTCATGTAGGACTAACCATAAGCGAGATATAAGTTTGAAAATAATTAATAATTAAAAAAAAAGTGCATTAACAGAAAATGTCTTGTGATTTAAAATACACTTAATTTATTGGGTCTAATACTTTATTGGAAGAAAAAGGAGGTGACATAAAAGTCACTGAAGTATTCAGAGTCGTTTTTAAATGATGCATTTTCGTCTTCGTCTCAAACATTGAAAACTGAATTACATTTTTGTTCAGTAACTGTAACAGTTTTCACTTTGGTTTTTTGCTTATATCTCGAAAACAATTACTCCTATCAATTTTTATCTTTTTTTCAAAATTAAAGCTGATAAAATTTCCTACAAAATAGTTATTTGCATTTCTTTTGTAAGACCAACCATAAGCGAGTTATAGAGTTGGATATAAATAATCTTTAACAAAAATTTGCTTTAAAATAAAATGTTTGAAAAACCTAAATTAAACTAAATTAATTGAGTCTAACACTTTAGTATAGGAAAAAGGAGAAGACATAAAAGTCACCAAAGTCTTCAGAGTCGTTTTTGGTCGTCATATTAATAACAATAACATTAATAATAATAATACAAATAGTACTAAATTTGCTTATATGAAAACGCTTAATTAAGGTAACAGTTTTTTGGTTTCTTGCTTATATCTCGAAAACAGTTACTTCTATCAATTTTTATCTTTTAACTAAAATTAAAGCTGATAAAATTTCCTACAAAATAGTTATTTGCATTTTTCATGTAGGACTAACCATAAGCGAGATATAAGTTTGAAAATAATTAATATTTAAAAAAAAAGTGCTTTAACAGGAAATGTCTTGTGATTTAAAATACACTTAATTTTATGGGTCCAATACTTTATTAGAAGAAAAAGGAGGTGACATAAAAGTCACCAAAGTCTTGAGAGTCGTTTTTAGTCGTCATATTAATAACAATAACATTAATAATAATAATACTAATAGTACTAAATTTGTTTATATGCAAGCGCTTAATTAAGGTAACAGTTTCTTGCTTATATCTCGAAAACAGTTACTCCTATAAATTTTTAACTTTTTTTCAAAATTCAAGCTGATAAAATTTCCTACAAAATAGTTATTTGCATTTTTCTTGTAGGACCAACCATAAGCGCGTTATAGAGTTGGATATAAATAATCTTTAACAAAAATTTGCTTTAAAATAAAATGTTTGAAAAACCGAAACTAAACTAAATTAATTAAGACTAACACTTTAGTAGAGGAAAAAGGAGAAGACATAAAAGTCACCAAAGTCTTGAGAGTCGTTTTTAGTCGTCATATTAATAACAATAACATTAATAATAATAATACTAATATTACTAAATTTGCTTATATGCAAGCGCTTAATTAAGGTAACAGTTTCTTGCTTATATTTCGAAAACAGTTACTCCTATCAATTTTTATCTTTTTACTAAAATTAAAGCTGATAAAATTTCCTACAAAATAGTTATTTGCATTTTTTATGTAGGACTAACCATAAGCGAGATATAAGTTTGAAAATAATTAATATTTAAAAAAAAAGTGCTTTAACAGAAAATGCCTTGTGATTTAAAATACACTTAATTTATTGGGTCCAATACTTAATTAGAAGAAAAAGGAGGTGACAGAAAATGCTGCATTTTCGTCTTCGTCTCAAACATTGAAAACTGAATTACATTTTTGTTCAGTAACAGTTACAGTTTTCTTATTGATTTTTTGCTTATATCTCGAAAACAGTTACTCCTATCAAATTTTATCATTCTTCCAAAATTAAAGCTGTCTTGTAGGACCAAGCATAAACGAGTTATAGAGTTGGATACAAATAATATTTAACAAAAATTTGCTTTAAAATAAAATGCTTGAAAAACCGGAATTAAACTAAATTAATTGTGTCTAACACTTTAGTAGAGGAAAAAGGAGAAGACATAAAAGTCACTAAATGTTTCAGAGTCCTCTTTAGTCGCCATATTAATAACAATAACATTAATAATAATAATACTAATAGTACTAAATTTGCTTATATGCAAACGCTTAATTATGGTAACAGTTTTTTGGTTTCTTGCTTATATCTCGAAAACAGTTACTCCTATCAATTTTTATCTCTTTTTCAAAATTAAAGCTGATAAAATTTTCTACAAAATAGTTGTTTGCATTTTTTTGTTGGACCAACCATAAGCGAGTTGTAGAGTTGGATATAAATAATCTTTAACAAAAATTTTCTTTAAAATAAAATGTTTGAAAAACCGATATTAAACCCAATTAATTGGGTCTAACACTTTAGTAGAGGAAAAAGGAGAAGACAAAAGTCACCAAAGTCTTCAGAGTGGTTTTTAGTACTAAATTTGCTTATATGCAAGCGCTTAATTAAGGTTACAGTTTTTTGGTTTCTTGCTTATATCTCGAAAACAGTTACTCCTATCAATTTTTATCTTATTACTAAAATTAAAGCTGATAAAATTTCCTACAAAATAGTTAATTGCATTTTTCTTGTAGGACCAACCATAAGCGAGTTATAGAGTTGGATATAAATAATCTTTAACAAAAATTTGCTTTAAAATAAAATGTTTGAAAAACCGAAATTAAACTAAATTAATTGGGTCTAACACTTTAGTAGAGGAAAAAGGAGAAGACATAAAAGTCACTAAAGTCTTCAGAGTTGTTTTTAATACTAAATTTGCTTATATGCAAGCGCTTAATTAAGATAACAGTTTTTTGGTTTCTTGCTTATATCTCGAAAACAGTTACTCCTATCAATTTTTATCTTTTTTTCAAAATTAAAGCTGATAAAATTTCCTACAAACTAGTTATTTACATTTTTTTGTAGGACCAACCATAAGCGAGTTATAGAGTTGGATATAAATAATCTTTAACAAAAATTTGCTTAAAATAAAATGTTTGAAAAACCGATATTAAACTAAATTAATTGGGTCTAACACTTTAGTATAGGAAAAAGGAGAAGATATAAAAGTCACCAAAGTCTTCAGAGTTGTTTTTAATACTAAATTTGCTTATATGCAAGCGCTTAATTAAGATAACAGTTTTTTGGTTTCTTGCTTATATCTCGAAAACAGTTACTCCTATCAATTTTTATCTTTTTACTAAAATTAAAGCTGATAAAATTTCCTACAAAATAGTAATTTGCATTTTTTATGTAGGACTAACCATAAGCGAAAAATAAATTTGACAATAATTAATATTTAAAAAAAAAGTGCTTTAACAGAAAATGTCTTGTGATTTAAAATACACTTAATTTAATGGGTCCAATACTTTATTAGAAGAAAAAGGAGGTGACATAAAAGTCACTGAAGTCTTCAGAGTCGATTTTAAATGCTGCATTTTCGTCTTCGTCTCAAAAATTGAAAACTGAATTACATTTTTGTTCAGTAGCAGTTACAGTTTTCTTATTGGTTTTTTGCTTATATCTCGAAAACAGTTACTTCTATCAATTTTTATCTTTTTTTTAGGATTAAAGCTGATAAAATTTCCTACAAAATAGCTACTTGCATTTTTCTTGTAGGACCAACCATAAGCGAGTTATAGAGTTGGATATAAATAATCTTTAACAAAAATTTGCTTTAAAATAAAATGTTTGAAAAACCGAAATTAAACTAAATTAATTAAGACTAACACTTTAG
Source organism: Tribolium castaneum (assembly GCF_031307605.1). Lineage (NCBI taxonomy): Eukaryota > Metazoa > Arthropoda > Insecta > Coleoptera > Tenebrionidae > Tribolium > Tribolium castaneum. Next base: position 13,966,254 of record NC_087397.1, read on the forward strand.
TGGAGGAAAAAGGGGAAGACATAAAAGTCACCAAAGTCTTGAGAGTCGTTTTTAGTCGTCATATTAATAACAATAACATTAATAATAATAATACTAATAGTACTAAATTTGCTTATATGCAAGCGCTTAATTAAGGTAACAGTTTCTTGCTTATATCTCGAAAACAGTTACTCCTATCAATTTTTATCTTTTTACTAAAATTAAAGCTGATAAAATTTCCTACAAAATAGTTATTTGCATTTTTTATGTAGGACTAACCATAAGCGAGATATAAGTTTGAAAATAATTAATATTTAAAACAAAAGTGCTTTAACAGAAAATGCCTTGTGATTTAAAATAGACTTAATTTATTGGGTCCAATACTTTATTAGAAGAAAAAGGAGGTGACATAAAAGTCACTGAAGTCTTCAGAGTCGTTTTTAAATGCTGCATTTTTGTCATCGTCTCAAACATTGAAAACTGAATTACATTTTTGTTCAGTAACAGTTACAGTTTTCTTATTGGTTTTTCGCTTATATCTCGAAAACAGTTACACCTATCAAATTTTATCTTTCTTTCAAAATTCAAGCTGATAAAATTTCTTACAAAATAGTTATTTGCATGTTTCTTGTAGGACCAACCATAAGCGAGTTATAGAGTTGGATATAAATAATATTTAACAAAAATTTGCTTTAAAATAAAATGTTTGAAAAACTGAAATTAAACTAATTTAATTGTGTCGAACACTTTAGTAGAGGAAAAAGAAAAAGACATAGAAGTCACTAAAGGTTTCAGAGTCGTCTTTAGTCGTCATATTAATAACAATAACATTAATAATAATATTACTAATAGTACTAAATTTGCTTATATGCAAACGCTTAATTAAGGTAACAGTTTTTTGGTTTCTTGCTTATATCTCGAAAACAGTTACTCCTATCAATTTTTATCTTTTTGCTAAAATTAAAGCTGATAAAATTTCCTACAAAATAGTTATTTGTATTTTTCATGTAGGACTAACCATAAGCGAGATATAAGTTTGAAAATAATTAAAATTTAAAAAAAAGTGCTTTAACAGAAAATGCCTTGTGATTAAAATACACTTAATTTAATGGGTCCAATACTTTATTAGAAGAAAAAGGAGGTGACATAAAAGTCACCAAAGTCTTGAGAGTGGTTTTTAGTCGTCATATATATATGCAAGCGCTTAATTAAGGTAACAGTTTTTTGGTTTCTTGCTTATATCTCGAAAACAGTTACTCTTATCAATT